>NC_140990.1:14576093-14648582 GCF_052327205.1 Somniosus microcephalus | reverse complement strand
GAGAGAGAGAGGGACGGAGGGAGGGAGAGAGAGAGGGACGGAGGGAGGAGAGAGAGAGGACGGAGGAGGGAGAGAGGGAGGAGAGAGAGGGACAGAGGGAGGGAGAGAGAGAGGGACAGAGGGAGGGACAGAGGGAGGGAGAGAGAGAGGGACAGAGGGAGGGAGAGAGAGAGGGACAGAGGGAGGGAGAGAGAGAGGGACAGAGGGAGGGAGAGAGAGAGGGACAGAGGAGGGAGGAGAGAGAGAGGGACAGAGGGAGGGAGAGAGAGAGGGACAGAGGGAGGAGAGAGAGAGGGACAGAGGGAGGGAGAGAGAGAGGGACAGAGGGAGGGAGAGAGAGAGGGACAGAGGGAGGGAGAGAGAGAGGGACAGAGGGAGGAGAGAGAGAGGACAGAGGGAGGGAGAGAGAGAGGGACAGAGGGAGGAGAGAGAGAGGGACAGAGGAGGGAGGGAGAGAGAGAGGGACAGAGGGAGGGAGAGAGAGAGAGAGGGACAGAGGGAGGGAGAGAGAGAGAGAGGGACAGAGGGAGGGAGAGAGAGAGAGAGGGACAGAGGGAGGGAGAGAGAGAGAGAGGGACAGAGGGAGGGAGAGAGAGAGAGAGGGACAGAGGGAGGGAGAGAGAGAGAGAGGGACAGAGGGAGGAGAGAGAGAGAGAGGGACAGAGGGAGGGAGAGGAGAGAGAGAGGGACAGAGGGAGGGAGAGAGAGAGAGAGGGACAGAGGGAGGAGAGAGAGAGAGGGACAGAGGGAGGGAGAGAGAGAGAGAGAGGGACAGAGGGAGGGAGAGAGAGAGAGAGGGACAGAGGGAGGGAGGAGAGAGAGAGAGAGAGAGGGACAGAGGAGGGAGAGAGAGAGAGAGAGAGGGACAGAGGGAGGGAGAGAGAGAGAGAGAGAGAGAGGGACAGAGGGAGGGAGAGAGAGAGAGGGACAGAGGGAGGGAGAGAGAGGGACAGAGGGAGGGAGAGAGAGAGAGAGGGACAGAGGGAGGGAGAGAGAGGGACAGAGGGAGGGAGAGAGAGGGACAGAGGAGGAGAGAGAGAGAGAGAGAGAGGGACAGAGGGAGGGAGAGAGAGAGGGAAGAGGGAGCAGAGAAGAGAGAGAGAGAGGGGACAGAGGGAGGGAGAGAGAGAGAGAGGGACAGAGGGAGGGAGAGAGAGAGAGAGGGGGACAGAGGGAGGAGAGAGAGAGAGAGAGGGACAGGGAGGGAGAGAGAGAGGGACAGAGGGAGAGAGAGAGAGAGAGAGGGACAGAGGGAGGGAGAGAGAGAGAGAGAGAGGGAGGAGAGGAGAGAGGGACAGAGGAGGGAGAGAGAGAGAGAGGGACAGAGGGAGGGAGAGAGAGGGACAGAGGGAGGGGAGAAGAGAGAGAGAGAGAGGGACAGAGGGAGGAGAGAGAGAGAGAGAGAGAGAGGGACAGAGGGAGGGAGAGAGAGAGAGAGGGACAGAGGGAGGGAGAGAGAGAGAGAGGGACAGAGGAGGGAGAGAGAGAGAGAGGGGACAGAGGGAGGAGAGAGAGAGAGAGAGGGACAGAGGGAGGGAGAGAGAGAGGGACAGAGGAGGGAGAGAGAGAGAGGGACAGAGGGAGGGAGAGAGAGAGGACAGAGGGAGGAGAGAGAGAGAGAGAGGGACAGAGGGAGGAGAGAGAGAGAGAGAGAGAGAGAGAGGGGGACAGAGGGAGGGAGAGAGAGAGAGAGAGGGACAGAGGGAGGGAGAGAGAGGGACAGAGGGAGAGAGAGAGAGAGAGGGACAGAGGGAGGGAGAGAGAGAGAGGGACAGAGGGAGGAGAGAGAGAGAGAGAGAGAGGGACAGAGGGAGGGAGAGAGAGAGAGAGAGAGAGAGAGAGAGAGAGGACAGAGAGGAGAGAGAGAGAGAGGGACAGAGGGAGTGGGAGAGAGAGAGAGAGGGACAGAGGTGAGAGAGAGAGAGAGAGAGAGGGACAGAGGGAGGGAGAGAGAGGGACAGAGGGAGAGAGAGAGAGAGAGACAGAGGGAGGGAGAGAGAGAGGGACAGAGGGAGAGAGAGAGAGAGAGACAGAGGGAGGGAGAGAGGGACAGAGGGAGGGAGGGAGGGAGAGAGGGACAGAGGGAGGGAGAGAGAGAGGGACAGAGGGAGGGAGAGAGAGAGGGACAGAGGGAGGGAGAGAGAGAGGGACAGAGGGAGGGAGAGAGAGAGGGACAGAGGGAGGGAGAGAGAGAGGGACAGAGGGAGGGAGAGAGGGACAGAGGGAGGGAGAGAGAGAGGGACAGAGGGAGGGAGAGAGAGAGGGACAGAGGGAGGGAGAGAGAGGGACAGAGGGAGGGAGAGAGAGAGGGACAGAGGGAGGGAGAGAGAGAGGGACAGAGGGAGGGAGAGAGAGAGGGACAGAGGGAGGGAGAGAGAGAGGGACAGAGGGAGGGAGAGAGAGAGGGACAGAGGGAGGGAGAGAGAGAGGGACAGAGGGAGGGAGAGAGAGAGGGACAGAGGGAGGGAGAGAGAGAGGGACAGAGGGAGGGAGAGAGACAGACAGACAGGAGGGAGAGACAGGGAGGGAGGGACAGAGAGAGGGAGGGAGGGACCGGAGAGGGAGGGACCGGGAGAGGGGGGGGACAGAGAGAGAGAGAGAGAGAGGGAGAGGGAGGGACAGGGAGAGGGAGGGACAGGGAGAGGGAGAGGGAGGGAGGGAGGGGAGGAGGGAGGGAGGGACAGGGAGAGAGAGAGAGAGAGGGGAGGAGGGAGGGAGAGAGAGGGAGGGACAGGGAGAGGGAGGGACGGACAGAGAGAGGGAGAGGGAGGGAGGGACAGAGGGAGGGAGGGACAGAGACAGGGAGAGGGAGGGAGTGAGAGAGGGAGTGAGAGAGGGGGACAGAGAGGGAGGGACAGAGAGAGGGAGGGACAGAGAGAGGGACAGAGAGGTGGAGGGAGGGACAGAGAGGGAGGGACAGAGAGAGAGGGAGGGACAGAGAGGGAGGGACAGGGACGGAGAGAGGGAGGGACGGAGAGAGGGAGGGACAGAGAGAGGGAGGGACAGAGAGACAGCGGGGAGAGAGGGAGGGACAGAGAGAGACAGCGGGAGGGAGAGGGAGGGATACCAAGAGAGGACAGGATATGCTCTCACTGCAGTCAGGGAGTGGTGGAGACAGAGATGCACTTCCTCACAGCTTGTAGAAAATATCAGGGCATAAGGGAGAATTTCTACCCAAAATTCACAAAAAATATGCCCGGAATTCAGAAATTTGAATGACGACCAAAAACTCCCATACCTACTAGGGGAAGAGAGAAATTGTGTAACCTTAGCGGCACACTACGTTACAGCTTGCCATAAACAGAGGGACAACCACTAAATATAAGAAAAGAGTATATACGAATGTATATTTATACACTCAGGGATATATCTGCTTATACACTGTATGGATAGATCTGTATTTATGTGTTCAACCATGAATGTTTTTCGATGCTTTGGCAACATAAGATGTACCTTGTCATGCCAATAAAGCGATTTGAATTGAATTGAATTGAATTGAATTGACAGAGGGAGGGACAGAGAGAGGGAGGGACAGAGAGAGGGAGAGAGGGAGGGACAGAGAGAGGGGAGAGGTGGAGGGAGGGACAGAGGTAGAGGGAGGGACAGAGAGGGGGAGAGGTAGAGGGAGGGACAGAGAGGGGGAGAGGTGGAGGGACAGAGAGGGAGAGGGGGAGGGACAGAGAGAGGGAGGTACAGAGGGAGGGACAGGGAGAGGGAGGGACAGAGGCGGAGAGAGGGAGGGACAGAGACACAGCGGGAGAGGGAGGGAGGGACAGAGAGAGACAGCGGGAGAGGGAGGGACAGAGCGACGGAGGGAGGGAGGGACAGACAGGGAGGGAGAGAGAGAGAGAGACAGACAAGGACAGAGAGACAGGGAGGGAGGGACAGAGACAGGGAGGGACAGACAGGGGCAGAGACAGAGACAGAGGGAGGGAGGGACAGAGAGACAGAGGGAGGGAGGGACAGAGAGACAGAGGGAGGGACAGACAGGGAGGGAGGGAGAGAGAGAGACAGACAGACAGAGAGAGACATGCATTTATACTATAATAAAATCAGAAAATGCTGGAAACACTCAGCAGCTCAGGCAGCATCTGTGGAGAGAGTAACAGAGTCGATCAGATTTCCAAAATCTGCAGTACAGTATTTTGCTCTTGCATTCATACATAGAAACATAGAGAAATCGGAGCAGGAGAAGGCCATTCGGCCCTTCGAGCCTGCTCCACCATTCAATATGATCATGGCTGATCCTCTATCTCAATACCACTTTCCTGCTCGCTCCCCCATACCCCAACGGTGCCTTTCACGACCTCAGGACGTTCCAAAGCGCTTTTACAGCCAATGAAGTAGTTTTGAAGTGTATTGATTGTTATAATGTACAGGGAGAGAGAGAGACAGAGGGATAATGTAATGGTTATGTTACTGGACTAGTATGAGAGCATGAGTTCTAAACCCATCATGGTAAGTTTAAGAATTTGAATTCAGTTTTTCTAAGTGTAATGTATCCAAGTTTGCTGATGATACAAAGCTAGGTGGAAAAGTAAGTTGCAAAGAGGCTGCACGGAGATATGGACAAGCTAAGTGAGTGGGCAAGAACATGGCTGATGGAATATAATGTGGAGAAATGTGAAGTTTGGTAGGAAAAATAGAAAAGCAGAGTATTTTTTAAATGGTGAGAGATTGGGAAATGTTGGTGTTCAGAGGGACCTGGGTGTCCTTGTACACGAATCACTGAAAGTTAACACGCAGGTGCAGCAAGCAATTAGGAAAGCAAATGGTGTCATAGAATGGTTGCAGCACAGAAGGCGGCCATTCGGCCTGTCGAGCCTGTGGCCTTTATTACAAGAGAAAATAATAATAGGATTGGGCAGAGTCAAAAGGATTTATGAAAGGAAAATTGTGTTTGACGAATCTGTTAGAGTTTTTGAGGTTGTAACTAGCAGAATAGATAAGGGAGAACCAGTGGATGCTGGTGTATTTGGATTTTCAGAAGGCCTTTGATAAGGTGCCACACATGAGGTTATTAAACAAAATTAGGGCCCGTGGGATTGGGGGTAATATTCTAGCATGGATTGAGGATTGGTTAACGGACAGAAAACAGAGAGTAGGAATAAACGGGTCATTTTCGGTTTGGCAGGCTGTAACTAGTGGGGTACCGCAAGGATCAGTGCTTGGGCCTCAGCTATTCACAATCTACATCAATTATATGGATGAGGGGACCAAATGTAATATATCCAAGTTTGCTGATGCTGGGTGGGAATGTAAGTTGTGAGGAGGATGCAGCGGCTTCAAGGGGATGTAGACACGCTAAGTGAGTGGGCAAGAACATGGCAAATGGAATATAATGTGGAGAAATGTGAAGTTAGCCACTTTGGTAGGAAAAATAGAAAAGCAGAGTATTTTTTAAACGGTGAGAGATTGGGAAATGTTGGTGTTCAGAGGGACCTGGGTGTCCTTGTACATGAATCACTGAAAGTTAACATGCAGGTGCAGCAAGCAATTAGGAAAGCAAATGGTATGTTGGCCTTTATTACAAGAGGATTTAAGTATAAGAGTAAAGACATCTTACTGCAATTATATAGCGCCCTGGTGAGACCACACCTGGAGTATTGTGCACAGTTTTGGTCTCCTTACCTAAGGAAGGATATACTTGCCATAGAGGGAGTGCAACGAAGGTTCACCAGACTGGTTCCTGGGATGGGGGATTGTCCTATGAGGAGAGATTGAGTCGACTAGGCCTATATTCTCTCGAGTTTAGAAGAATGAGAGGTGATCTCATTGAAACATATAAAATTCTTACAGGGCTCGACAGGGTAGATGCAGGGAGGATGTTTCCCCTGGGGAGTCTAGAACCAGGGGTCACAGTCTCAGAATAAGGGGTCGGCCATTTAGGACTGAGATGAGGAAGAAATGTCTTCACTCGGAGGGTGGTGAATCTTTGGAATTCTCTACCCCAGAGGGCTGTGGAGGCTCAGTCATCGAGTATATTGAAGACAGAGATCGATAGATTTTTGGATATTAAGGGAATCGAGGGATATGGGGATAGGTCGGCTTAAGAGTGCTTTAAGATTTATTTTGTCACGTTATCCCAGCATCCTTTCGCTTAGGTTTGTATTACTGTAGCAATCTGGGAGAAAAGCAAATCTTAATATGAACAACACAGTTCCAGTTTCAGCACTGACCACAGTAAGAGATAAGATACAGTCTACGTACTTACTGTACTATAAGCAAAGCTTGTAACACAGAGGCAAAGGCGGACAAGATTATAAGCTGGGTAAACACCTAAAAATGCAGCCTCAGCTAAGGGTGCAACCTACGTATTGTGTATCTAAGTAAGCGCAGGCCAATGTATATATTATAAGAATAGAACCAGGTCCCCTTGAAGGCACAGCGTTCTCGAGGATCAGGAGCCGTGCAAAGGGAGTCAGCGGGCGGGAGCTGGTCACTCCAGGGCTTGTGTGTTCTCATGACAGCGGAGAGCGTTCTCGGAGGGTAGTCGCAGCTTGGGAACCAGGTTGTATTTGCATTCATAGAAGATAGGATCAGGAGTAGGCCATTCGGCCCCTCGAGCCTGCTCCGCCATTCAATGAGATCATGGCTGATCATTCAATTTCAGTACCCTGTCCCTGCCTTCTCCCCATATCCCTTGATCCCTTTAGCCTCAAGAAATATATCCAACTCTTTCTTGAATATATTTAATGAATTGGCCTCCACTGCTTTCTGTGGTAGAGAATTCCACAGGTTCACCACTCTCTGGGTGAAGAAATTCCTCCTCATTTCAGTCCTAAATGGCTTACCCCTTATCCTTAGACTATGACCCCTGGTTCTGGACTCCCCGACCATCGGGAACACCCTTCCTGCATCTAGTCTGTCCAGACCTGCCAGAATGTAATAGGTTTCGATGAGATCCCCTCTCAATCTTCTAAACTCCAGTGAGTATAAGCCCAATCGACACAATCTCTCCTCATACGTCATTCCTGCCATCCCAGTTATCAGTCTGGTGAATCTTCGCTGCACTCCCTGCATGGCAAGAACGTCCTTCCTCAGATAAGGTGACCAAAACTGCACGCAATACTCAAGCTGCGGTCTCACCAAGACCCTGTACAACTGCAGCAAGACATCCTTGTTCCTGTACTCGAACCCTCTCGCTACGAAGGCCAACATACCATTTGCCTTCTTAACCGCCTGCTGCACCTGCATGCTTACCTTCAGTGACTGGTGCACAAGGACACCCAAGTCTCATTGCACTTCCCCTTCTCCCAATCTATTGCCATTCAAATAATAATCATTCAATAAAAATGGAAGACCAAATCAGTCACTGTACTAAAGCTTATTATTGTAAAAAAAAACAATCGTGCGTGACTCGTAAGCAGAGTTATTGTTGCCAGATTAACAACCCTTTGCTGCAACGGTAACCACAAAGAAATCAGTCCCAACAGGCGGGAAAGTGGCGCTGATGCAGAAGTTCAGCCATGATCTTATTGAATGGCGGAGGAGGCTGGAGGGGCCGAATGGACACAGGAACAGGAGGGAGGCCATTCAGCCCCTCGAGCCTGTTCCGCCATTCCGTGAGATCATGGCTGATCCGTGACCTAACGCCATATACCCGCCTTCGCCCCATATCCCTTTAATACCGTTGATAGATTTCTGTTAACCAATCTCAAATTTAAAATTGACTTTGCGGAAGAGAGTTCGAAAACCCTTTTGTGTGTAGAAGTGTTTTCTAATTTCACTCCTGAAAGGTCTGGCTCTAATTTGTAGATTATGTTGTCCCCTAGTCCTAGACTCCCCAACCAGCAGAAATAGTTTCTCTCTCTCTCTCTACCCTATTGGTTTTCCCCTTAGTATCTTCAAAAATTGGATCAACTCACTATTCTAAATTCCAGGGAATACGTATCAATAAATATGGCCTATTCCTGCTCCTGATGTTCCTATGAATGAGAAGAAACTATTACTCTTGGAGTTCCGGTCGCGAGCTGACACTCTTTGCCATCTCTTCGCAGAGCACCCGAAGAGGGGGGAGAAATCGCCGATGGGAAGCTCGGAGCAGACCACGTCGCGCCTGGACCCGGCGGAGCGCTTGGACCGATCCGAAGCCGCCGAGAAGCTCCACCCCTGCCCGGCCTGCGGCCGCACCTTCAGCCGGCCCTGCAACCTGGCCAAACACCGGTGCGAGCAGGGGTCGAGGGGGACGCCGGCGGCCCACCGCTGCGGCGACTGCGGCCGGAGCTTCGGCTACCCCTCCCAGCTGGAGGCCCACCGCCGGGCCCACACCGGCGAGCGGCCCTTCGCCTGCCCGCCGCCCTGCGGCAAGGCTTTCACCCGCCTGTCCAGCCTGCTGGCCCACCGGCACGCCCACACCGGCGAGAAGCCCTTCACCTGCTCCCTGTGCGGCAAGGCCTTCACCCGGGCCTTCAGCCTGCTGGCCCACCGCCGGGGCCTGCACTCTGGGCACCAGGCCTTCGTCTGCCCACTCTGCGGCAAGGGCTTCGCCCAGGCCTTCCACCTGCTGACCCACCGGCGCGTCCACACCGGCGAGAGGCCCTTCAAGTGCCCCGAGTGCGGGAAGGCCTTCACCCAGTCCTCCAGCCTCCTAACCCACCGGCGCGTCCATACCGGCGAGAGGCCCTTCAAGTGCCCTGAGTGCGGGAAGGGCTTCACCCAGTCCTGCAGCCTCCTGAGGCACCGGCGGATCCACACCTGACTGTGGCAGAGTGGGAGGAACGAGGAGGGCAGATTCTTGTGGTGCAGTGCCATCCAACCTGGGTTGGGGGAGGTGGTGCGACGTGCAGATCGTCTGCTGCTGCTGATGTTTAATGACCCACAACATCTTGGGAGCTGGAGTTTTAAAGCCTTAATTCAACGGACTCTCAGCTGAAATTGTTTTCCAATAAAAGAATTAACGTTCGACGTCAATCGCAGATCAATCTTTGTCGCCGACCATCTACAGCTCGGTGTGTGAAAGGGGCTCGGCTTAATCAAGTCTCCCATTAAATAGTGTCTCGCAATCTCAGCATCCTATTTGACCCTGAACTGAGCTTCTGACCACTGCCCCCCGGCCCCTATCCTCTCCATCACCAAGACCGCCTACTTCCACCTCGGTAACATCGCCTGTCTCCGCCCTTGCCTCAGCTCATCTGCTGCTGAAGCCCTCATCCATGCCTCTGTCACCTCTAGACTTGACTATTCCAGCACACTCCTGGCTGGCCTCCCACGTTCTACCATACCTAAACTTGAGGTCATCCGAAACTCGGCTGCCCGTGTCCCAATTTGCACCAAGTCCTTTTCACTCATCACCTCTGTACATTGGCTCCCAGTCCAGCAACACCTCGATTTTTAAAATTCTCATCCCTGTTTTCAAATTCCTCCATGGCCACGCCCCCTCCCTATCTCTGTAACTTCCTCCAGCCCTACAACCCTCGAAGGTCTCTGCGCTCCTTCAGTTCTGACCTCCTGTGCATCCCCGATTTTAATCAAGCTTCAGCTGCTTGGGCCCTAAGCTCTGGAATTCCTGCCCCAAACCTCTCCTTTTTACCTCCCTCTCTCCTTCTTTAAGTCACTCCTTAAAACCTACCTCTTTTACCAAACTTTTGGTTACCTGTCTAAATAACTCCTTATGTGGCTCAAGTAAAGTATCGTGTCCAATTCTGGGAGGATGTCAAGACCTTGGCGAGGGTACAGAGGAGATTTACCAGAATGGTACCAGGGATGAGGGACTGCAGACTAGAGAAGCTGGGGTTGTTCTCCTTCGAGCAGAGAAGGTTAAGGGGTGATTTGATAGAGATGTTCAAAAATGATGAGGCGTTTTGATAGATTAGAAAGGGAGAAACTGTTTCCACTGGCAGAAGGGTCGGCAACCAGAGGACACAGATTTTAGATCATTGGCATAAAAATACAGGGGGGTAGATGAGCAGAAATGCTTTTAAGCAGTGAGTTGTTGTGATCTGGAACGCACTGCCTGAAAGGGTGGCGGAAGCAGATTCAATAGTAACTTTCAAAAGGGAATTGGATAAATACTTGAAGGAGAAAAATGTACAGGGCTATAGGGAAAGAGCAGGAGGGAGTGGGACTAATTGGAGAGCTCTTTGAAAGAACTGGCGCAGGCACCATGGGCAGAATGGCCTCCCGCGCTTCAAGATTCCCGGTTGTGTTTTGTAGTGCTGCTTCGAGATTTTTCCGCTTATACTGCGTGACCCAAGTGCTTTCTTTAGATTCCGATGTTACTCGGGAACAAAGGGCGGGGGGGGGGGGGGGGAGAGACAGATAGTTTCCTTTGTCTTGCATCTTTTGTTGACTATAGGTAATCCACTTTAATATTTCTTATGTAGATTCTCTCTTCCACTATACAAAGTATTTAAACCACCGAAACAACAGGCCATACGGCCCAACAGGTCCATTCCGGTGTTTATGCTCCACACAAGCCTCCTCCAACCCCACCAACATATATAGGATATACGGCACAGAAACAGGCCATTCAGCCCAACCAGTCCATGCCGCCTTTTACGCTCCACTCGGACCTCCGCCCATCTTTCCTCATCTAACTCTTATCAGCATAACCCTCTATTCCCTTCTCCCTCATGTGCTTATTGAGCCTCTGTATTGATTTCTTTGTGGGTTCAATGACGAGACATTTATGAAAGAGAATGTCTTTTAATCTAAAGTCTGTTCAACTCTTTATACAGCATTACAGGAGACACCATGCTAGTGATCCATCTAAAGCGAAAGCAAAACTAAACTCAACTGCTTGTCTCTCACATGACCTCTGCTGGTCAGACATAAGTAATCAATACATGCAAACATGCTGGTAAGGCATCATAATCAAACAGGCAAATACCATCACTATTTGCTGATATCATTACAGCCTCCTCTTAAATGCACCTCTGCTATTCGCCTCCACCACTCTCTGTGGTAGCGAGTTCCCCATTCTCACCACTCTCTGGGTAAAGAAGTTTCTCCTGAATTCCCTATTGGATTTATTAGTGACTATCTTATATTGATGGCCCCCTTGTTCTGGTCTCACCCGCAAGTGGAAATATTTTCTCTACGTCTACCCTATCGAACCTCTTTCATAACCTTAAAGACCTCTATCAGGTCATCACTCTGTTTATTCTAGAGAAAAGAGCCCCAGCCTTTTCAATTTTTCCTTATCAGTTCTGGTATCGCCCTAAGTTCTGGTATCATTCTGGAATGATTCTCATTGGTACCATGCACACGACCTGTTATTTCAGCACTTCTGGTCTCGGATCTATTAGGGCCCGAACCGCCCTTCAAGTCATCTCATTGGTGCCCAGGATTAACCTGTTGGCTTTTTCTTTTAGTGTCAGCTGTGACTCAGTGGGTGGCACTCTCTCACCTCTCGAGCCAGAAGGTTGTGGGTTCAAGTCCCACTCCAGAGAATTGAGCCCTTAATCTCGGCTGACTCCTAGTGCCAGCACCGAGGAAGTGTTGCACTGCCGGGGGGGGGGGGTTGCCGTCTTTTGGGATGAGACGTTAAACCCAAGGCCCCGTCTGCCCCCTCAGCTGGGACGTAAAGGATCCCACGGGCACTATTTTGAATAAGAGCAGGGAGAGTTCTATCTATGGCAAAGGGTAAGAGCACTGGCTGTGAAAACATGGATTTATCTACTGGAGGTCAGAACTGCACAAAGAACAAAGCAACAATCTTTTTTCAGACTGCTTCTCAATACAAAATGGAACCGAATGCTTAACATTGCTTGTGTAACACCGTGCATGATATCAAAGTGATGTGGAATTTCGCCATCATGAACTAACTCCTCTACCTCTGTCAACCAAAAAGATTGTTCTAGGTCATGGAATAAGATGCTGTACAGAGCTCTGGTTAGACCCCATCTGGAGCACTACGTTCAGTTCTGGGCACCGCCCCTCAGGAAGGCTGTATTGGCCCTTGGATCAGATCAGATTCAGATGAGATTTATTTGCCATATGTAACGAGTACAATGGAATGCTTGTTCCCCGCAGGGACGCGTCAGCTATACATACAGCGCCGCGTTCAGAGTCAATACAATGGCTTCCTGTGGCAGTGGGAGCACGATGTCCCTCAGCCGCTCCGTCCTCCTCTTCACCGCGGCCTCCTCCTCACTGTTGCCGGCTCCACGTGTGGTGGCCTGCTTCTCCCGCACTGGCCACCATGCCCGGCTCCCATCCGGGCTGCGAGTTACCCGAAATGGAGCTGCCGGCCAACGTGCTGCAGCGTGTCGTGAGTCTGCTGCTGCTGCTGCTGCTCGTTACGCTGCGCTCCTCCGCCCGACCCGCCGAACACATCGTCAGGATGTGAATGCTCCAATTCAGCCTCCTCTTCACCGTCGCCGGCTCCACGGCCCGCGGGTGCAGCGCAGATTCACCAGAATGATACCGGTGCTAAAAGGGTTAAATTACGAGGGACAGGTTGCATAGACTAGACTCGTATTCCCTCGAGTCTAGAAGATTAAGTGGTGATCTAATTGAGGTGTTTAAGATGATTATTTCCTCCTGTGGGGGAGTCCAGAATAAGGGGGGACATAACCTTAAATATCGAGCCAGGCCATTCAGGGGCGATGTCAGGAAGCACCACTTCACACAAAGGGTAGTGGAAATCTGGAACTCTCTCACCCCCCAAAAAGCTGTTGAGGCTGAGGGCCAATTGAAAACTTCAATACTGAGATTGATAGATTTTTGTTAGGTTAAGGGTATTTAGGGTTACGGAACCAAGGCGCGTAAATGGAGTTAAGACACAGATCCGCCACGTTCTAATTGAATGGTGGAATAGACTCGAGCAGCTGAATGGCCGCCTCCTGTTGATATGCAGATCTCTTCAACACAAATAGAAAGAAGAAAGCAAGCTCTGGCAACGGGCCAGCACCATGCGCCTTTTAAGAACTGGAGCAAAGTGCAAACGGCCACCAGATGGAGTTCTAACACAGCGCACTCACCCTGACATAGTCTACCTCCCTGGCCGAGAGAAGTTTGTGGAAAGATTTCACCGCCGTCACCCCAAAGTGCTTTGCAGCCGGCAAATTATTTTTTCAAGCGGGGTCTCCGTCGATCTGCAGAGAAACACAGCGGCACAGCAAGATCCCACAAACAGCAACGCGATAAATGACCAGTTAATCTGTGGGGCTTTTTTTCAACGTTAGTTGAAGGTTAAACCTTCTCCCAGAATACTGGTGAGAACTCTTTTACGTCCGCCTAGGTGGGCAGACTGGGGATTTCGGCTTAACAGCTCAACCGAATGACAGCACCACCAGTAGTGCAGAACTCCCTCAGTGATGCAGAGGTGTCGGCCTCGATTGTGGGTTTAAGTCACTGGAGGCGATAGAATGCAACCAACTGATAGCAGTACCTCTGAGTTTTCTTTTTGTTCATAAAGACTTGCATTTATAAAGCGCCTCACATCACCTCAGACAGTGCAGCACTCCCTCAGTACTGTCCCTCTGACAGTGCAGTGCTCCCTCAGTACTGCCCCTTCGACAGTGCAGTGCTCCCTTAGTACTGCCCCTCCGACAGTGCAGCGCTCCCTCAGTACTGCCCTTCCGACAGTGCAGCGCTTCCTCAGTACTGCCCCTCCGACAGTGCAGTGCTCCCTCAGTACTGCCCCTTCGACAGTGCAGCAGGCCCTTAGTACTGCCCCCCGACAGTGCAGCACTCCCTCAGTACTGCCCCTCCGACAGTGCAGCGCTTCCTCAGTACTGCCCCTCCGACAGTGCAGCATTCCCTTAGTACTGCCCCTCCGACAGTGCAGCACTCCCTCAGTACTGACCCCTCCGACAGTGCAGCACTCCCTCCGTACTGCCCCTCCGACAGTGCAGCGCTCCCTCAGTACTGCCCCCCGACAGTGCATCGCTCCCTTAGTACTGCCCTGCCGACAGTGCAGCGCTCCCTCAGTACTGCCCCGCCGACAGTGCAGAGCTCCCTCAGTGCAGCACTCTCTCAGTGCTGACCCTCCGTCAGCGCAGCGCTCCCTCAGTACTGCCTCTCCGACAGTGCAGCTCTCCCTCAGTACTGCCCCTCCGACAGTGCACCCTCAGTACTGCCCCTCCGACAGTGCACCCTCAGCACTGACCCCTCCAAAAGTGCAGCACTCCCTCAGTACTGACCCCTCCGGCAGTGCAGCGCTCCCTCAGTACTGACCCCTCCGACAGTGCAGCGCTCCCTCAGTACTGACCCACCGACAGTGCAGTGCTCCCTCAGTACTGACCCACCGACAGTGCGGCGCTCCCTCAGTACTGACCCTCCGACAGTGCGGTGCTCCCTCAGTACTGACCCTCCGACAGTGCAGCGCTCCCTCAGTACTGACCCCTCCAACAGTGCAGTGCTCCCTCAGTACTGCCCCTCCAACAGTGCAGTGCTCCCTCAGTACTGACCCCTCCGACAGTGCAGCACTCCCTCAGTACTGACCCACCGACAGTGCAGTGCTCCCTCAGTGTTGGGCACCGGGGAAAGGTCAGCCCTGGATTATGGGGCTCAAGTCTCTGGAGGGGGCCTCGAACTCGCAACCTTCATTGACCAAAGAGCTGAGAGCGCTACCAACGGAGCCACAGCTGATACTTGGTGAGTTTACCACTTCCCACTATGGTATCCATAGGATGGTTAACAAATTGCAGCATGGTCAAGGTGCAGAGAGTACAATGAACCACCCCACAGTCCCCATTGGCGACTGGTCAAGTCAAGAATGCACATTGGGTGGGAGGTTGCCCTGGGCTCGGAGCCCAACTTCCGGTTCTAGCAAAACCCCTCGCCCACCCGAAAACATCACAATTCCATTTATTTTACGGGGGAGGAGGAATAACGATCTCTAAACCAAACAAAAAGGCAATCCCACCATTGGGCAACTGGCAGCCGTATCATTTAAAAAATATATATTTTTACCGCCCCCACCCCCCAACCGGCGATTTTTTTAACAAATAGTTTTCCGTGCGGATTACCCACGGTCATAGACTTAAAATAATTGACAAAAGAACTAGACGGGAAACGAGGAATTTCTTCACGTAAACCTGAAAGGGCGGTGGAATCAGGTTCTACGGGCTCTTCCAAAAGGCAGTTGGACGTGTAATTTGCAAGGTTATGGGGAAAAAGCTGGGGTGTGGCACTACCGACCATAGAGCACATATACCAGAAACGCTGTCTACGGAGGTCACGGACCATCATCAAAGACCCTACCCACCCCAGCCACAGTCTGTTCACCCTCCTGCCATCTGGGAGACGCTACAGATGCATTCGCACCCGTACGACCAGATTTAGGAACAGCTTCTTTCCCAGGGCTGTCATCCTACTGAACTCCACAAATAAACACTAAAGCCTGCACATCTGCCAATGCACTTTATTATGGTTATATTTATGTTAATATACTACAAGCCAAATGTATGTTGAATGTTTAAATGTCTTAATCCAAATGTACACTCTCGGGAGCCGCAAGCCTACATTTCGTTGTACTGCACTTGTGCATTAACAATGACAATAAAATTTGATTTGATTTGATTTATTAAATTGGACAGCTCTTTTCCAAGAGCCTGCACAGGCACGCTGGGCCGAATGGCCTGCTTCCGTGCCGTTCGATTCTATGATGCCGTGCAACGACCCCACAGTCTCGCACATCGCTTCATTCTGGGGCAGGGGAGAAGGAAGGGCTGACAAAGGAGGAGGCGTGGCCTGGTTTTGGCACCAAATGCAAAGTTCTAGAACTGGAATGCACAGCGCTGGTGAGATTCCAGAGTGGGAGGAGCTTGAAGGTACCTTTCAAGAGGGCGGGGGGGGGGCGGTGGAGGGGAGAACACAACATAAGAACATGAGAAATAGGAGCAGGAGTCGGCCATTCGGCCCCTTGAGCCTGCTGCACCATTCAATACGATCATGGCTGATCTACCTCATCTCCACTTTCCTGCACTATCCCCATATCCCTTGATTCCCTTAATATTCTATCGATCTCTGTCTTGAAGCCCTCTGGGGTAGAGAATTCCAAAGATTCACCACCCTCTTGAGTGAAGACATTTCTCCTCATCTCAGTCCTAAATGGCCGAACTCTCTGAGACTGTGACCCCTGGTTCTGGATTCCCCCACCATCGGGAACATCCTTCCTGCGTCCAGTCTGTCTAGTCCTGTTAGAATTTTATAAGTTTCAATGAGATCCCCTCTCATTCTTCTAAACTCCAGCGAATACAAGCCCAATCTCTCCTCATACATCATTCTTGCCATCCCAGGTATCAGTCTGGTGAATCTTCGCTGCACTCCCTCCATGGCAAGAACATCCTTCCAAGTGAAACTATGTTATGACACAGAATTGTGGGAGTTTTGGTGGTATATTTTGGTTTCAGAACTTGTCTACTTTGGGCAGCAATTCAACTGATGAATGTTCACTTTGCTGTGTCAGCCGTGACTCAGTGGGCAGCACAATCGCATTCGTAATTGTTGTGTCCGTGTGTTGATAGAGACACTGAAGACAGGAGTTGGTTTCATAGGTGTTTACTAAACAAAGTCTGGAGGGGAACTAACGGATATAACACAATATACAGACTTATATAGCCCGAGTGGCCATTACCGGCATTACAGTACACATGGGGCTCTTAAAGGCACATACACTACAATTCCTCCCCTTTTAGCTAACCAGTACATAATATTTTAAGTAATTATTAATTACATGTTATAAGAACAATAATATACACATTGCTGCAGTTAATTAATTGTAAGTCAGTCTCTCTGGAGGCTTCCTGACTCGGTCCGGATAACGCCTCGGTGGTGTAGTAGTTTCTGGTGGTGTAGTAGGTTCTTTTGGCAAGGCTGATTCGGCTTGAATGCCAGTGTCGGGTTCATCGGGTTCCAGTATCACCAGATCGGAGGTAGATACTATGGGTATCTCTACTTCATCGTTAGGCGTATAGAGTTGTGGTGTAGGTTGTCCCTTTTCGGATGACTCTATGATTTGGTCAGCATAGCGCCTTATTATGCTTTCTCCGATGTCCACGGTATACATCAGCGGTCCTAGTCGTGTGCAGATAGTTCCAGGCTGCCATTTCTCGGTACGGTAGTCCCGGGCCAAAACTTGTTGACCTATCTGGAAGGTTCTAGTTGGCCTTTCATTCATGCCTTGAAATTGCCGGTTCTCCACGTCACTTCTGATGTTGGGCTTGATCAAATCCAGCCGGCATCTTAGGCTTCTATTGAAGAACATCATGGCGGGAGTTTGGTTTGTAACCATATGTGTTGCATTCCTGTATGCGAACAAGAAGTTATCCACGTTGTGCTGAAGTTTTATGTCTTCATTACCCATGGCTTTTATGGCCTTCTTGAAGGTCTGGACAAACCTTTCAGCCAATCCATTGGTGGCGGGATGGTATGGGGCGGATGTGTAGTGCTTAACCTCATTGTTTTTTAAGAACTTCCTGAATTCTTCGGACACAAATTGCGGTCCATTATCAGAACAGATCTGTTCCGGCAGCCCATTCCTGGCAAATATGGTCCTTAATACTGTGATGGTTTTTTCCGTGGTGGTGGAGGACATCTTTATTACCTCCGGCCACTTGGAGTGTGCATCAACCGCAATTAAGAACATTGAGTCCATAAATGGACCAGCAATGTCGATGTGTACCCTTTGCCAGGGAGATGAGGGCCACTCCCATGAATGTAGAGGGGCTTGGGGTGGAGCGTTTTGGACCTTCTGGCATCCTAGGCAGCTCTTGGTCATTTCTTCTGTGTCTCCATCGATACCTGGCCACCATATAAACGCTCTGGCTAGGTTCTTCATTTTCACTCCACCCAGATGCCCCTCGTGAAGCTCCTTTAGCACTTTATCCTGGAGTTTGGGTGGAATCACCACTCTGGATCCACACATCAAGGTTCCTCGGCATACTGACAGCTGTTCTCTTCTTTGTGAGAATGCTGGCAACAGTCGTTCGCCATGTGCTGGCCATCCCTTCACCGTTAAGTCGTAGACTTGTGAGAGAGTCGGGTCATTTCTTGTTTCCTTTTCAATGGCAGAATTTGTTACTGGTAGACATTCCACTATGGTTGAGTGGAACATCTCCACTGGGTCTACTGTAGGTGCCTCTTCTACCGTTGGCAACGGTAGGCGCGATAAACCGTCAGCATTCCCATGCTGTTTTAATCCTTTGTATTCTATGTTGTATTGGTGTGCCCCTAGAAAAAGGGACCACCTCTGTAGCCTTTGTGCTGTCATAATGGGAACACCCTTTTTAGGGTTGAATATGGAGATGAGGGGTTGATGGTCAGTCAACAAGGTAAATTTTTGTCCGTGTAGGTAATGGTTGAATTTCTTCACTCCCCATACCAGGCTGAGTGCTTCCCTGTCGATTTGGGCATAGTTACACTCAGCTGAGTTCAATGAGCATGACGCAAAAGCTATCGGCCGTTCCGAGCCATCAGGGAATTTATGCGATAATACTGCTCCTATGCCATAAGGAGATGCATCGCACGCCAGTCTGATTGGCAGTGATGGGTTGTAATGAGCCAAAACTTCTTTGGACGTTGTAATGAAATCTGTTTGTCTTGATCCTGTATTCGTTTTGCACTCATGTATATTACCCTCCCCCACTGTGTATAGTTTCACTTCCTCTTTCCCAACTAACCTGGGAGGTTCCAGGTCTTGGCTCTTGGCTCCGCCCCTGACTTCTCTTACATAAAGATCCCAGGATCTGTATGACTCATTCCTGTGAACCAGTCGGCGTGTTGAGATGTTAGCTCTGATCTTAGTGATTAAAAGCCAACTTGTTTAAGTCTATAACTTCTAGTTTTGTGGTTATTGAAGGCCCATCAATTTTAATCACTAAAGAATACTAGGATGGATCGACTCCTAAAACCAGAGCGTCTGGACTTGGATCCACATTCTGCTGAAGTATCAAATCAATTTGGACACTGGCTCAAATGCTTCGAACTCTTCGCGGGGGCCTCATCCGCTAGCGAGGTAGATAAACTGAGTCTACTGACTACTCGCGTAAGTCATCGGATTTATTCGTTCATCCGGGATGCCACCTCTTACATGGAGGCCATCACTATCCTGAAGGCCCAATACCAGAGGCCGGTAAACGAAGTGTACGCCAGACATTTGCTGGCTACACGCAGGCAGCGACCAGAGGAATCAATGGACGATTTCTTACAGGGCCTAAAGGACCTGGTCCAGGACTGTAACTGCAAGGCCGTGACGGGCAACGCGTACTCTGACGAATTGGTCCGCGATTCCTTCATCACGGGCCTCAAATCGAATTATATCCGGCAGAGACTGCTGGAGGAGGTCCTGGACTTAAAAAAAGCAGTGGCCACTGCGTGATCGCTGGACGTGGCCCAGAGAAACTCTGACTCTTATTCTTCCGGCCATGCGGCCCTCACCGCCTCGTGCGCGCCGAGGGGGCCGCCATCTTGGAATCAGCCATCTTCCCCATCCAGGTCTCAGACCAGCTCTACGCCGCCGGAGTCCCCACACAGAAGTTCACCCAGGAGTCCTACTACAGCGGCAATGTCTCGAGGCCCGAAATGCTACTTCTGCGGCCAGGCCAAGCACCCCAGACAACGATGCCCAGCGAAGGACGCTACATGCTTCAAATGTAAGAAAAAGGGGCATTTTAGCAAAGTCTGCAGGGGGAATCCGATTTCCAACTCCGTCACCGCCTCGTGCGTGCCGTGCGGGCCGCCATCTTGGGATCCGCCATCTTTTCCCGACTCAACGGCCGCCCAGGGCCCAACAGTGGCTTCGATCACGGTGGATCAATCCAGGCCACACCCGTTGACAAAATCCATGATGGACATACAGGTAAACGGGAATTTAACGAAATGTTTAATTGACTGTGAGAGTACCGAGAGTTTTATCCACCCTAGCCTGGTACGGCGGCACTCATTAACGGTAACCCCTACAAGGAGCAGAATTGCTATGGCTGCTAAGCCCCACACTTCGGACATTTTGGGCTACTGTGTGGTAACACTGACTGTAAAAGGCACGGACTACAAGGATTTTAAACTCCTCGTGATGCCAGAACTCTGTGTTAATGTAATCTTGGGCCTGGACTTCCAGTGCCACCACGAAAGTGTCACGCTAGCATATGGCGGGTCCCAGCCGCCACTCACAGTCTGTGGCCTATCAACCTTAAAAATCAGCCCGCCCTCTTTATTTGCTAATCTTGCTCCGAACTGTAGGCCCATAGCGACCAAAAGATGGCGGTACAGTCTGGAAGACAGACACTTTATCAAGGCGGAAGTGGACAGACTCCTGCGGGAAGGCATTATTGAATGCAGTACCAGCCCGTGGCGTGCCCAAGTAGTCATAGTTAAAAATAGCGAAAAGAAACGGATGGTAATTGACTACAGCCAGACTGTTAATATTTATACCCAGCTGGACGCCTACCCTTTACCCCGCATATCAGAAATGGTCAACCAGATTGCGCAATACCGAGTCTTCTCGACTATCGACCTCAAATCCGCGTATCACCAGCTCCCCATTAGAACGGAGGACCGCCCATACACCGCCTTCGAGGCGAACGGGCGCCTCTACCATTTTCTCAGAGTGCCCTTCAGGGTAACAAATGGGGTCTCGGTCTTCCAACGTGAGATGGACCGCATGGTTGACGAGAATAAACTACAAGCTACCTACCCCTATCTGGACAATGTCACTATCTGCGGGCACAACCAGCAAGACCACGATCTAAATCTTGCGAGATTTTTAAAAACTGCCCTAAAGCTGAATCTAACCTACAACGAAGACAAATGTGTCTTCAACACAACCCGTCTCTGTATCCTCGGCTGTGTGGTGGAAGATGGGGTAATTGGACCGGACCCTGACCGATTATGCCCCCTAAAGGAACTGCCCCTGCCACACAATCCCAAAGCTTTAAAAAGGTGCCTGGGATTTTTTTCATATTATGCCCAATGGGTGCCCAATTACTCTGATAAGGCCCGACCCCTCATTAAATCGACGTCCTTTCCACTATCAGCTGAAGCTCGGGAGGCTTTCACCAGTATTAAACAGGACATTGAAAGGGCTGCAGTGTGTGCAGTGGACGAATGCATTCCCTTTCAAGTCGAAAGCGATGCGTCAGACTTTGCCTTAGCTGCGACCCTCAATCAGGCTGGGAGACCTGTGGCCTTCTTCTCCCGAACCCTTCAGGGACCTGAAATCAGGCACTCTTCTGTTCTTCTGTCGAGAAGGAGGCACAGGCTATAGTGGAGGCAGTGCGGCACTGGAGACACTATCTAGCCGGCAAACGTTTCACCCTGCTCACCAACCAGCGGTCGGTGGCTTTCATGTTTAATAACAAACGAAGGGGGAAAATCAAGAATGACAAAATACTCAGGTGGAGGATCGAACTATCCACGTTCGACTATGATATTATGTACAGGCCGGGAGCCCTTAATGAACCCCCAGACACGCTATCGCGGGGAATGTGTGCCAGCATTCATACGGACAAATTACAGGGTCTCCACAACGACCTCTGTCATCCAGGGGTCACCCGACTATACCATTTTATAAAGTCCCGCAATCTGCCCCACTCCATCGAGGAGGTCAGGGCAATGACCAGAGCCTGCCGCATCTGTGCGGAATGCAAGCCTCGTTTCTACAGGCCTGACCGTGCACACCTTATCAAAGCCACACGGCCATTCGAGCGCCTAAGTCTGGACTTCAAGGGACCCCTTCCCTCTGCCGACCGTAACGTATACTTCCTCAATATCATTGATGAATATTCCCGCTTCCCCTTCGCCATTCCCTGCCCAGACATGACCAGTGCCACGGTCATCAAGTGTCTCTGTAATCTATTCTGCATGTTTGGCATGCCGAACTACATACACAGCGATAAGGGGACGTCATTCATGAGTGACGAGCTGCGCCAGTTCTTGCTCTCGAAGGGGATAGCCACTAGCAGAACCACTAGCTACAACCCCCGGGGTAATGGGCAAGTGGAAACGGAGAATGCTACTGTTTGGAAGGCTGTCACGTTAGCCTTAAAGTCAAAAGGCCTTCCGACCTCCCGCTGGCAGGAAGTCCTCCCAGACGTGCTCCACTCCATAAGGTCTCTGTTATGTACTGCCACTAACGCTACCCCTCACGAAAAGATGTTCGTTTTCCCCTGGAAATCCACCTCAGGCATATCTCTACCCGCATGGCTGACGTCTCCGGGGACAGTACTATTGCGGAAGCACGTGAGAGGCCATAAAACGGACCCCCTTGTGGAAAAGGTACAGCTCCTCCATGCAAACCCTCAGTACGCCTATATCGAATACTCTGACGGGCGAGAGGACACTGTTTCCATAAAAGACCTCGCTCCCTTGGGGAGCGGAGAGAACGATGGGAGACTACCCGATGAAGACCTACACTACAAAGAGGCAGGACGCCCAGAGGTATCAATACCCAACTTTAACCTGGAGGACACTGCAGATAACCTGGAAGACACTGCGGAGGCCCGGACAGCGGAGGAACCAGAATCCACTCCCCTAGAGGCACCCCAACTGGCTTTGCGCCGATCACTGAGAACTGCAAAACCTCCTGACGGACTCACTTATACCAACTTTTAAGAAACATCACCCTGATGGACTAAATCTATAGAAGGGGTGAATGTAATGAAATCTGTTTGTCTTGATCCTGTATTCGTTTTGCACTCATGTATATTACCCTCCCCCACTGTGTATAGTTTCGCTTCCTCTTTCCCGACTAACCTGGGAGGTTCCAGGTCTTGGCTCTTGGCTCCGCCCCTGACTTCTCTTGCATAAAGATCCCAGGATCTGTATGACTCATTCCTGTGAACCAGTCGGCGTGTTGAGATGTTAGCTCTGATCTTAGTGATTAAAAGCCAACTTGTTTAAGTCTATAACTTCTAGTTTTGTGGTTATTGAAGGCCCATCAGACGTGATTAAGTCTTTGCATTTATGGAAGGCACGTTTACAGTCTTCGCTCCATTTCCAAATTACTCCTGTTTGTACCAGTTCATTAAGAGGGTGTAGAAGAGTTGATAAGTTTGGTAAAAATTTATGATAGTAATTTATTAATCCCAGGAACGACCTTAATTGTGAAACATTTTCAGGTGCTGGGGCTTTTATGACCGCTTCAATTTTTTCAGGTGACTTATGCAACCCTTCCTTATTAATTATGTGGCCACAATATGATATTTGATTTTGGAAAAATTCGCACTTGGGGCGATTTGCTCATAGGCCCCATTCTCTCAGCCGAGTGAGCACCTGCTCCAAATTGGCAAGGTGCTCGTTGTCGTTTTCCCCTGTCACAAGGATGTCGTCTAGGTAGCATTGAGTCCCCGGAATCCCTTGGAGGACTTGCTCCATAGCTCTTTGCCAGATAGCTGGAGCGGATGCTACTCCAAAAACCAGTCGATTGTACTGGTACAGACCTTTGTGTGTATTTATCGTGAGATATTTTTTAGAGGCCTCTTCAACCTCCATCTGTAGATATGCCTGTGCCAAGTCAATTTTGGTGAAACATTTCCCTCCGGATAGTGAGGCGAAAATATCTTCTATCCTCGGAAGAGGATACTGTACCGTGTGAAGGACCGGGTTTACAATCACCTTGAAGTCTCCACAGATGCGAATTTTTCTCTGTTCTTCAGATTTCTCATTATTCAATGCTTTCTTCATGACTGGAACGATGGGTGTTGCCCACTCGCTCCAATCTATTTTGGATAATACGCCTGCATTTTCCAAATTCTCCAGCTCTGCCTCGACTGCTGGACGAATTGCGTATGGCACCGGTCTTGCTTTAAAAAACTTGGGAATTGCTGCATCTTCCACTTTTATTGAGGCGGTGATGCCTTTCAAGGTTCCTAGTTTCTCTTGAAACACTTCTTTGGCGTTGGCCAAGATGCCTTTTAATCGTTCAGGTATGACGTCATCATCGTTTTTTTTCTTACTGGTCACCGTCAGTGCCTGAATGGAGTGCCAGTCTAAACGTATTTTCCTGATCCATTCACGTCCTAACAGCGGTGGGCTACCATCTTGTAGAATGTATAAATACAACTTTTGTATTTCCTTGCCGTTGTATACAACAGGCACCCTTATACTTTCTGCCCCGTATATGTTTTCGAGATAATGGATGTGTCTTTTAAAGGTATATGCGAAAATAGCCTCTCATAATCCCGTCGATTTATTACGGTCAGAGCTGATCCTGTATCTAGCTCCATTTTAACTGGGGACCCTGCTATCGTGAGGGTAACCCAAATGGTCTGGTAATCATCTTTGGCAAGTACATTATGTAATTTGAGACAGCTTAGTCTCTTGTTTTCGGAGTCGCTATCGCTCTTCTGGTCTTCGGAGCTACTGTCCGTCATCATTTGTACCTTTCTGTACTTTTCTTTATTGATTTTTTTTTTCCTGTCTGTGGATTTATTTTGTCCAGATCGGCATACCCGTGCAATGTGTCCAATCTTTCCGCATTTCCTGCATGCTTTGTCCTTGAACCAGCAGTCCCTCTGGTCATGGGTGGATCTGCCGCAGTGTTAACATCTCTCGAAACCCTGTGTCATTTCATGGGTGCCGAAGTCCTGTGTCTTTTGTTGTATCTCTGCAGCTCCTCTTGCGGCTGCTTCGTATGATACAGCCATATTGAAAGCCTTGTCCAGTGTTAAATCTTTTTCAGAAAGCAGCCTTTTCTGTGTTCCTTCACTTAAGAGACTGCTATCGAATTTGTCTCGAAGATAATCTGCTAGTGCTGCCCCGAATTGGCAGTGTTTTGATAGCTTTCTTAATTCAGTGAGGTAATCAGCGTTACTTTCATTCTTGTGTTGATTTCTCTTGAAGAATTTGAATCGTTCCGCTATCATCAGTGGTGTTGGGTTTAAGTGCTCCTGTAGGGTATCAACAATTTCTTTAAAATTCTTGTCCTTTGGTTTGGCTGGAGTGATTAAATTTTGTAACAGCCCGTATGTCTTTGCACCCATTAGATTTAGCAGTACTGAAGCTTTTTTTTCATCTTCTATACCATTTGCAGTGCAATATACCTCCACTCTTTCCACATATGTGGTCCAATCCTCTATCTCGCTATCAAAAGCATCAATATTGCCAGATTTAGGCATCTTAGAAAAGATATGGCGCTTCCCGCGCTTTTCTTTTCTGCAGAAAAGATATGGCTCTTCCCGTGCTTTCCCGCCACTGCTGCCGATGACAACGCTGTTTCCCACGGTTTCCGTTCTTTTTTTATTTATTTATTTACAGTTGGAGACTCGTTCCCGCCGGACTTTCTCTCTAGGTCTGAACGCCGGACTTTCTCTCTAGGTCTGAACGCCGACCTGTTTGCAGCGCCGGCCGTCTCCCGAGTGCTCCCTCCCCATCTGTTACTGCTTGCCTCCGCTTTCGCTGCTTGGCCCAGCTGTAGAACCAGCCGCTGGAGCCCCAGCCTGACGCCCAGGAAGGATTAGCGCAGTGCCTGCCACCAGCTTGGCCAGCTGGTGAAACCACAGCTTCTTTCACTTTCTTGATTCTTCTGGACGCCAGAGGAATCGATGTCCTTGAGGTGCTGCCGAATTGCAGGTAAGTCCGTTTCCACTTTGTCGCCACTGTTGTGTCTGTGTGTTGATAGAGACACTGAAGACAGGAGTTGGTTTGATAGGTGTTTACTAAACAAAGTCTGGAGGGGAACTAACGGATATAACACAATATACAGGCTTATATAGCCCGAGTGGCCATTACCGGCATTACAGTACACATGGGGCTCTTAAAGGCACATACACTACAGTAATAAGGTGGATGAATTAACTGCGCAAATAAAGGTAAACGAATATGATTTGATTGGGATTACGGAGACAAGGCTCCAGGGTGGCCAAGGCTGGGAACTCAACATCCAGGGGTATTCAATATTCAGGAAAGATGGGCAAAAAGGAAAGGGAGGTGGGGTAGCATTGCTGGTTAAAGAAGCGATTAACACAATTGTAAGGAAGGATATTAGCTCTGATAATGTGGAATCTGTATGGGTAGAACTGAGAAATACCAACGGGCAGAAAACGTTAGTGTGAATGGTATATAGACCTCCAAACAGTAATGCGGAGGTTGGGGATGGCATTAAAAGGGAAATTAGAGAAGCGTGCAATAAGGGCACAGCAGTCAGCATGGGTGACTTTAATCTACATATAGATTGAGCTAACCAAATTAGTAACAATACTGTGGAGGAGGAATTCCTGGAGTGTTTACGGGATGGTTTCCTGGACCAATATGTCGAGGAACCAACCAGAGATCAGGCCATCTTAGACTGGGTATTATGTAACGAGAAAGGATTAATTAGCAATCTTGTTGTACGAGGCCCCTTGGGTCGGAGCGATCATAATATGATCGAATTCCTCATTAAGATGGAGAGTGAAGTAGTTGACTCAGAGATTGGGTCCTGAATATAACTAAAGGAAACTACGATGGTCTGAGGCACGAGTTCGGTAGGATTGATTGGGGAATGTCACTCAAAGGGCTGACGGTGGATAGGCAATGGCAAACATTCAAAGACAGCATGGATGAACTACAGAATTTGTTCATCCCAGTTTCGCATAAAAATAAAACAAAAATGGTGACTCAACCGTGGCTAACAAGGGAAATTAGGGATAGCATAAGATCCAAGGAGAGGACATATAAATTGGCCAGAAAAAGCAGTAAACCTGAGGACTGGGAGCAGTTTAGGATTCAACAAAGGAGGACAAAGGGATTAATTAAGAAAGGAAAAATAGAATATGAGAGTAAGCTTTCAGGGAAGATAAAAACTGACTGGAGAAAAAGATTGGTGAAGTCAAGCGTAGGTCCCTTGCAGTCAGAATCAGGGGAATTTATAATGGGGAACAAAGAAATGGCAGACCAATTAAATACATATTATGGGTCTGTCTTCACAAAGGAGGACACAAATAACCTCCCAGAGATGCCGGGGAACATTGGGATGAAAGGGAGGAACTGAAAGAAATCAGTATTTGTAAGGAAATGCTGTTGGGGAAATTGATGGGATTGAAGTCCGATAAATCCCCAGGGCCTGATAATCTACATCCTAGGGTACTTAAGGAAGTGGCCCTAGAAATAGTAGATGCATTGCTGATCATCTTCCAACGATCGATAGAATCTGGAACAGTACCCATGGATTGGAGGGTAGCTAATGTTACCCCACTATTCAAAAAAGGTGGTAGAGAGAAAACGGGGAATTACAGTCCGGTAAGCCTGACATCGGTAGTGGGGGAAATGCCAGAGTCCATTATAAAAGATGTAATAGCAGAGCACTTGGAAAACAGTGACAGGATCGGACAAAGTCAACATGGATTTACAAAAGGTAAATCGTGCTTGACTAATCTACTGGAATTTTTTGAGGATGTAACTAGTAAAATAGATAAGGGAGAACCAGTGGATGTGGTGTATTTGGACTTTCAGAAGTCTTTCGATAAGGTCCCGCATAAGAGATTAGCGTGTAAAGTTAAGGCGCATGGGATTGGGGGCAAGGTAGTGACTTGGATAGAGAACTGGTTGGCAGACAGAAAGTAAAGAGTTGGAATAAACGGGTCTTTTTCTGAATGGCAGGCAGTGACTAGTGGGGTACCGCAGGGATCGATCCTTGGACCCCAGCTATTCACAATATATATTAATGATCTAGACAAGGGAACTAGATGTAATATCTCCAAATTTGCAGATGACACAAAGCTGGGTGGGCGTGTGTGCTGTGAGGAGGATGCCGAGAAACTCCAGGATGATTTGGACAGGTTGGGTGATTGGGCAGAAGCATGGCAGATGCAATTTAACGTGGATAAATGTGAGGTTATCCACTTTGGTGGTAAAAACAGGAAGGCAGATTATTATCTGAATGGCAATAGATTGGGAGAAGGGGAAGTGCAAAGAGACCTGGGTGTCCTAGTGCACCAGTCGCTGAAGGTAAGCATGCAGGTGCAGCAGGCGGTTAAGAAGGCAAATGGTATGTTGGCCTTCGTAGCGAGAGGGTTTGAGTACAGGAACAAGGATGTCTTGCTGCAGTTGTACAGGGCCTTGGTGAGACCACATCTTGAGTATTGTGTGCAGTTTTGGTCGCCTTATCTGAGGAAGGATGTTCTTGCCATGGAAGGAGTGCAGCGAAGATTCACCAGGCTGATACCTGGGATGGCAGGAATGATGTATGAGGCGAGATTGGGACGATTGGGCTTATACTCACTGGAGTTTAGAAGAAGGAGAGGGGATCTCATTGAAATTTATAACATTCTGACAGGACTGGATAGACTAGATGCAGGAAGGATGTTCCCGATGGTCGGGGTGTCCAGAACCAGGGGTCACAGTCTAAGGATAAGGGGTAAGCCATTTAGGACTGAGATGAGGAGGAATTTCTTCACCCAGAGAGTGGTGAACCTGCGGAATTCTCTACTAAAGAAGGCAGTAGAGGCCAATACATTAAATATATTCAAGAAGGAGTTGGATATATTTCTTAAGGCTAAAGGAATCAAGGGATATGGGGAGAAAGCAGGGACCGGGTACTGAATTGGGATGATCAGCCATGATTGGATTGAATGGCGGAGCAGGCTCGAGGGGTCGAATGGCCTACTCCTGCTCCTATCTTCTATGTTTCTGTCTCTCCATTCATTAGTGTACAGAGCGATCTCCCCATTCATTAGTGTACAGAGTGATCTCTCCATTCATTAGTGTACAGAGTGATCTCTCCATTCATTAGTGTACAGAGTGATCTCTCCATTCATTAGTGTACAGTGATCTCTCCATTCATTAGTGTACAGAGTGATCTCCCCATTCGTTAGTGTACAGAGTGATCTCTCCATTCATTAGTGTACAGAGTGATCTCCCCATTCATTAGTGTACAGAGTGATCTCTCCATTCATTAGTGCACAGAGCGATCTCTCCATTCATTAGTGTACAGAGTGATCTCCCCATTCATTAGTGTACAGAGTGATCTCTCCATTCATTAGTGTACAGAGTGATCTCTCCATTCATTAGTGTACAGAGTGATCTCTCCATTCATTAGTGTACAGAGTGATCTCTCCATTCATTAGTGTACAGAGTGATCTCTCCATTCATTAGTGTACAGAGTGATCTCTCCATTCATTAGTGTACAGAGTGATCTCTCCATTCATTAGTGTACAGAGTGATCTCTCCATTCATTAGTGTACAGAGTGATCTCTCCATTCATTAGTGTACAGAGTGATCTCCCCATTCATTAGTGTACAGAGTGATCTCTCCATTCATTAGTGTACAGAGTGATCTCTCCATTCATTAGTGTACAGAGTGATCTCTCCATTCATTAGTGTACAGAGTGATCTCTCCATTCATTAGTGTACAGAGTGATCTCCCCATTCATTAGTGTACAGAGTGATCTCTCCATTCATTAGTGTACAGAGTGATCTCCCCATTCATTAGTGTACAGAGTGATCTCCCCATTCATTAGTGTACAGAGTGATCTCTCCATTCATTAGTGTACAGAGTGATCTCTCCATTCATTAGTGTACAGAGTGATCTCTCCATTCATTAGTGTACAGAGTGATCTCTCCATTCATTAGTGTACAGAGTGATCTCTCCATTCATTAGTGTACAGAGTGATCTCTCCATTCATTAGTGTACAGAGTGATCTCTCCATTCATTAGTGTACAGAGTGATCTCTCCATTCATTAGTGTACAGAGTGATCTCTCCATTCATTAGTGTACAGAGCGATCTCTCCATTCATTAGTGTACAGAGTGATCTCTCCATTCATTAGTGTACAGAGCGATCTCTCCATTCATTAGTGTACAGAGTGATCTCCCCATTCATTAGTGTACAGTGATCTCTCCATTCATTAGTGTACAGAGTGATCTCTCCATTCATTAGTGTACAGAGTGATCTCCCCATTCATTAGTGTACAGAGTGATCTCCCCATTCATTAGTGTACAGAGTGATCTCTCCATTCATTAGTGTACAGAGCGATCTCCCCATTCATTAGTGTACAGAGTGATCTCTCCATTCATTAGTGTACAGAGTGATCTCTCCATTCATTAGTGTACAGAGTGATCTCCCCATTCATTAGTGTACAGAGTGATCTCTCCATTCATTAGTGTACAGAGCGATCTCCCCATTCATTAGTGTACAGAGTGATCTCTCCATTCATTAGTGTACAGAGTGATCTTTCCATTCATTAGTGTACAGAGTGATCTCTCCATTCATTAGTGCACAGTGATCTCTCCATTCATTAGTGTACAGAGCGATCTCTCCATTCATTAGTGTACAGAGTGATCTGTCCATTCATTAGTGTACAGAGTGATCTCTCCATTCATTAGTGTACAGAGTGATCTCTCCATTCATTAGTGTACAGAGTGATCTCTCCATTCATTAGTGTACAGAGTGATCTCTCCATTCATTAGTGTACAGAGTGATCTCTCCATTCATTAGTGTACAGAGCGATCTCCCCATTCATTAGTGTACAGAGTGATCTCTCCATTCATTAGTGTACAGAGTGATCTCTCCATTCATTAGTGTACAGAGTGATCTCTCCATTCATTAGTGTACAGAGTGATCTCTCCATTCATTAGTGTACAGAGTGATCTCTCCATTCATTAGTGTACAGAGTGATCTCTCCATTCATTAGTGTACAGAGTGATCTCTCCATTCATTAGTGTACAGAGTGATCTCTCCATTCATTAGTGTACAGAGTGATCTCTCCATTCATTAGTGTACAGAGTGATCTCTCCATTCATTAGTGTACAGAGTGATCTCTCCATTCATTAGTGTACAGAGTGATCTCCCCATTCATTAGTGTACAGAGTGATCTCTCCATTCATTAGTGTACAGAGTGATCTCTCCATTCATTAGTGTACAGAGTGATCTCTCTATTCATTAGTGTACAGAGTGATCTCCCCATTCATTAGTGTACAGAGTGATCTCTCCATTCATTGCGGTTTTGTAAGAGTTGGCTATAGAGATAGTGGCTGCATTGGTTGTCATTTTCCAAAATTCCATAGATTCTGGAACGGTTCCCGCGGATTGGAAGGTAGCAAATGTAGCCCCACTATTTAAGAAAGGAGTAAGAGTGAAAAGGGGAACTACAGACCAGTTAGCCTGACATCACTAGAAGGGAAAATGCCAAAATCTATTATTAAGTACAATACGTGGTAACAGGGCACTTAGAAAATAATAGTATCATTGGGCAGAGTCAACACGGATTTATGAATGGGAAATCGAATCGTGTTTGACAAATCTATTAGAGTTTTATGATGTTGTAACTAGCAGGATAAATAAGGGGAAACCAGTGGATGTGGTGTATTTGGATTTTCAGAAGGTATTCAATAAGGTTCCACATAAGAGGTTAGTAAACAAAATTAGGGCTCACGGGATTGGGGGTAATATACTAGCATGGATTGAGGATTGGTTAACGGACAGAAAACAGAATAGGAATAAATGGGTCATTTTCGGGTTGGCAGGCTGTAACTAGTGGGGTACTGCAAGGATCAGTGCTTGGGCCTCAGCTATTCACAATCTACATCAATGGATGAGGGGACCAAATGAAATATATCCAAGTCTTCTGATGATAAAAAGCTGGGTGGGAATGTAAGTTATGAGGAGAATGCAAGGAGACTTCAAGGGGACAGGCTAAGTGAGTGGGCAAGAACATGGCAAATGGAATATAATGTGGAGAAATGTGAAGTTATCTGTAGTGTATGTGCCTTCAAGAGCCCCATGTGTACTGTAATGCCGGTAATGACCACTCGGGCTATATAAGCCTGTATATTGTGTTGTATCCGTTAGTTCCCCTCCAGACTTTGTTTAGTAAACACCTATCAAACCAACTCCTGTCTTCAGTGTCTCTATCAACACACAGACACAACAGTGGCGACGAAGTGGAAACGGACTTACCTGCAATTCGGCAGCACCTCAAGGACATCGATTCCTCTGGCGTCCAGAAGAATCAAGAAAGTGAAAGAAGCTGTGGTTTCACCAGCTGGCCAAGCTGGTGGCAGGTACTGTGCTAATCCTTCCTGGGCGTCAGGCTGGGGCTCCAGCGGCTGGCTCTACGGCTGGGCCAAGCAGTGAAAGCGGAGGCAAGCAGTAACAGACGGGGAGGGAGCACTCGGGAGACGGCCGGCGCTGCAAACAGGTCGGCGTTCAGACCTAGAAAGAAAATCCGGCGGGAACGAGTCTCCAACTGTAAATAAATAAAAAAAGAACGGAAACCGCGGGAAACAGCGTTGTCATCGGCAGCTGCGGCGGGAAAGCGCGGGAAGCGCCATATCTTTTCTGCAGAAAAGAAAGAAAAGCGCGGGAAGCGCCATATCTTTTCTAAGATGCCTAAGTCTGGCAATATTGATGCTTTTGATAATGAGATAGAGGATTGGACCACATATGTGGAAAGAGTGGAGGTATATTGCACTGCAAATGGAATAGAAGATGAAAAAAAAGCTTCAGTACTGCTAAATCTAATGGGCGCAAAGACATACGGGCTGTTACGAAATTTAATCACTCCAGCCAAACCAAAGGACAAGAATTTTAAAGAAATTGCTGATACCCTACAGGAGCACTTAAACCCAACACCGCTGCTGATAGCGGAACGATTCAAATTCTTCAAGAGAAATCAACACAAGAATGAAAGTAACGCTGATTACCTCACCGAATTAAGAAAGCTATCAAAACACTGCCAATTCGGGGCAGGACTAGCAGATTATCTTCGAGACAAATTCGTCTGCGGTCTCTTAAGTGAAGGAACACAGAAAAGGCTGCTTTCTGAAAAGGATTTAACACTGGACAAGGCTTTCAGTATGGCTGTATCATACGAAGCATCCGCAAGAGGAGCTGCAGAGATACAGCAAAAGACACAGGACTTCGGCACCCATGAAATGACACAGGGTTTCGAGAGATGTTATCGCTGCGGCAGATCCACCCATAACCAGAGAGACTGCTGGTTCAAGGGCAAAGCATGCAGGCAATGCGGAAAGATTGGACACATTGCACGGGTATGCCGATCTGGGCAAAATAAATCCACAGACAGGAAAAAAAAAATCAATAAAGAAAAGTACAGAAAGGTACAAATGATGATGGACAGTAGCTCCGAAGACCAGAAGAGCGATAGCGACTCCGAAAACAAGAGACTAAGCTGTCTCAAATTACATAATGTACTTGCCAAAGATGATTACCAGACCATTTGGGTTACCCTCACGATAGCAGGTTCCCCAGTTAAAATGGAGCTAGATACAGGATCAGCTCTGACCGTCATAAATCGACGGGATTACGAGCGGCTATTTCCGCATATACCTTTAAAAGGCACATCCATTATCTTGAAAACATATACGGGGCAGAAAGTATACCCCAAAGGAAAAATAAGGGTGCCTGTTGTATACAACGGCAAGGAAATACAAAAGTTGTATTTATACATTCTACAAGATGGTGGCCCACCGCTGTTGGAACGTGAATGGATCAGGAAAATACGTTTAGACTGGCACTCCATTCAGGCACTGACGGTGACCAGTAAGAAAAAAAACGATGATGACGTCATACCTGAACGATTAAAAGACATCTTGGCCAACGCCAAAGGAGTGTTTCAAGAGAAACTAGGAACCTTGAAAGGCATCACCGCCTCAATAAAAGTGGAAGATGCAGCAATTCCCAAGTTTTTTAAAGCAAGACCGGTGCCATACGCAATTCGTCCAGCAGTCGAGGCAGAGCTGGAGAATTTGGAAAATGCAGGCGTATTATCCAAAATAGATTGGAGCGAGTGGGCAACACCCATCGTTCCAGTCATGAAGAAAGCATTGAATAATGATAAATCTGAAGAACAGAGAAAAATTCGCATCTGTGGAGACTTCAAGGTGACTGTAAACCCAGTCCCTCACACGGTACAGTATCCTCTTCCGAGGATAGAAGATATTTTCGCCTCACTATCCGGAGGAAAACGTTTCACCAAAATTGACTTGGCACAGGCATATCTACAAATGGAAGTTGAAGAGGCCTCTAAAAAATATCTCACGATAAATACACACAAAGGTCTGTACCAGTACAATCGACTGGTTTTCGGAGTAGCATCAGCTCCAGCTATCTGGCAAAGAGCTATGGAGCAAGTCCTGCAAGGGATTCCGGGGACTCAATGCTACCTAGACGACATCCTTGTGACAGGAGAAAACGACAACGAGCACCTTGCCAATTTGGATCAGGTGCTCACTCTGAGAGAACGGGGCCTACGAGCAAATCGCCACAAGTGCGAATTTTTCCAAAATCAAATATCATATTGTGGCCACATAATTAATAAGGAATGGTTGCATAAGTCACCTGAAAAAATTGAAGCGGTCATAAAAGCCCCAGCACCTGAAAATCTTTCACAATTAAGATCGTTCCTGGGATTAATAAATTACTATCATAAATTTTTACCGAACTTATCAACTCTTCTACAGCCTCTTAATGAACTGCTACAAACAGGAGTAATTTGGAAATGGAGCGAAGACTGTAAACACGCCTTCCATAAATGCAAAGACTTAATCACGTCCAAAGAAGTTTTGGCTCATTACAACCCATCACTGCCAATCAGACTAGCGTGCGATGCATCCCCTTATGGCATAGGAGCAGTATTATCGCATAAATTCCCTGATGGCTCGGAACGGCCGATAGCTTTTGCGTCACGCTCATTGAACTCAGCTGAGCGTAACTATGCCCAAGTCGACAGGGAAGCACTCAGCCTGGTATGGGGAGTGAAGAAATTCAACCATTACCTACACGGACAAAAATTTACCTTGTTGACTGACCATCAACCCCTCATCTCCATATTCAACCCTAAAAAGGGTGTTCCCATTATGACAGCGCAAAGGCTACAGAGGTGGTCCCTTTTTCTAGGGGCACACCAATACAACATAGAATACAAAGGATCAAAACAGCATGGGAATGCTGACGGTTTATCGCGCCTACCGTTGCCAACGGTAGAAGAGGCACCTACAGTCGACCCAGTGGTGATGTTCCACTCAACCATAGTGGAATGTCTACCAGTAACAAATTCTGCCATTGAAAAGGAAACGAGAAATGACCCGACTTTGCACGAGTCTACGACTTAACGGTAAAGGGATGGCCAGCACATGGCGAACCACTGTTGCCAGCATTCTCGCAAAGAAGAGAACAGCTGTCAGTATGCCGAGGAACTGTCCAAAGATGTGCGGGTTAGGTTGATTGGCTATGATAAATTGACCCTTAGTGTTAGGGGGATTAAAATGTGTGGGGTTACGGAGATAGGGTGGGATATGTGTTGGTGCAGGCTCGATGGGCCGAAATGGCCTCTATCTGCACTGTGGGGTTTCTGTGATTCTGTGATTCTGTGAACCTTGATGTGTGGATCCAGAGTGGTGATTCCACCCAAACTCCAGGATAAAGTGCTAAAGGAGCTTCACGAGGGGCATCTGGGTGGAGTGAAAATGAAGAACCTAGCCAGAGCGTTTGTATGGTGGCCAGGTATCGATGGAGACATAGAAGAAATGACCAAGAGCTGCCTAGGATGCCAGAAGGTCCAAAACGCTCCACCCCAAGCCCCTCTACATCCATGGGAGTGGCCCTCATCTCCCTGGCAAAGGGTACACATCGACTTTGCTGGTCCATTTATGGACTCAATGTTCTTAATCGTGGTTGATGCACACTCCAAGTGGCTGGAGGTAATAAAGATGTCCTCCACCACCACGGAAAAAACCATCACAGTATTAAGGACCATATTTGCCAGGAATGGGCTGCCGGAACAGATCTGTTCTGATAATGGACCGCAATTTGTGTCCGAAGAATTCAGGAAGTTCTTAAAAAAACAATGGGGTTAAGCACTACACGTCCGCCCCATACCATCCCGCCACCAATGGATTGGCTGAAAGGTTTGTCCAGACCTTCAAGAAGGCCATAAAGGCCATGGGTAATGAAGACATAAAACTTCAGCACAAGGTGGATAACTTCTTGTTCGCATACAGGAATGCAACACATATGGTTACAAACCAAACTCCCGCCATGATGTTCTTCAATAGAAGCCTAAGTTGCCGGCTGGATTTGATCAAGCCCAACATCAGAAGGGACGTGGAGAACCGGCAATTTCAAGGCATGAATGAAAGGCCAACTAGAACCTTCCAGATAGGTCAACAAGTTTTGGCCCGGGACTACCGTACCGAGAAATGGCAGCCTGGAACTATCTGCACACGGCTAGGACCGCTGATGTATACCGTGGACATCGGAGAAAGCATAATAAGGCGCCATGCTGACCAAATCATAGAGTCATCCGAAAAGGGACAACCTACACCACAACTCTATACGCCTAACGATGAAGTAGAGATACCCATATCTACCTCCGATCCGGTGACACTGGAACCCGATGAACCCGACACTGGCAGTCAAGCCGAATCAGCCTTGCCCAAAGAACCTACTACACCACCAGAAACTACTACACCACCGAGGCGTTATCTGGACCGAGTCAGGTGGCCTCCAGAGAGACTGATTTATAATTAATTAACTGCAGCAATGTGTATATTATTTTTCTTATAACATGTAATTAATAATTACTTAAAATATTATGTACTGGTTAGCTAAAAGGGGAGGAATTGTAGTGTATGTGCTTTTAAGAGCCCCATGTGTACTGTAATGCCGGTAATGGCCACTCGGGCTATATAAGCCTGTATATTGTGTTGTATCCGTTAGTTCCCCTCCAGACTTTGTTTAGTAAACACCTATCAAACCAACTCCTGTCTTCAGTGTCTCTATCAACACACAGACACAACATTATCCACTTTGGTAGGAAAAATAGAAAAGCAGAGCATTTTTTAAATGGTGAGAGATTGGGAAAATGTTGGTGTTCAGAGGGACCTGGGTGCCTTGTACATGAATCACTGAAAGTTAACATGCAGGTACAGCAAGCAATTCAGAAAGCAAATGGTATGTTAGCTTTTGTTACAAGAGAATTTGAGTATAAGAGTAAAGACATCTTACTGCAATTATATAGGGCCTTGGTGAGACCACACCTGGAGTATTGTGTACAGTTTTGGTCTCCTTACCTAAGGAAGGATATACTTGCCATAGAGGGAGAGCAACGAAGGTTCACCAGACTGATTCCTGGGATGGGGGGATTGTCCTATGAGGAGAGATTGAGGAGACTAGGCCTATATTCTCTAGAGTTTAGAAGAATGAGAGGGGATCTCATTGAAACATATAAAATTCTTACAGGGCTTGACAGGGTCGATGCAGGGAGGATGTTTCCCCTGGCTGGGGAGTCTAGAACAAGGGGTCACAGCCTCAGAATAAGGAGTCGGCCATTTAGGACTGAGATGAGAAATTTCTTCACTCAGAGGGTGGTGAATCTTTGAGCCTCCTTTGGGGTAGAGAATTCCAGTCATTGAGTATATTCAAGACAGAGATCGATAGATTTTTGGATATTAAAGGAATCAAGGGATATGGGAATAGTGCAGGAAAGTGGAGATGAGGTAGACGATCAGCCATGATCTCATTGTATGGTGGAGCAGGCTCGAAGGGCCAAATGGCCGACTCCTGCTCCTATTTCTTATGTTCCTATTCGTTAGTGATATAGAGTTATAGGCCTAGAAATTCAGTGGATAGCGCCAGCCGTTAACGCCATAAGAGGGGTCTACTTCCAGCGCTAGGCACTTTGCGCCCGGGCGCAGCGCGATCCGCGCCGACGCCCAAATTCAGTTGACATTTAGCGCCGGCGCAAAGTGTTTGCGCCCGCTCAGGTGCGCGCGCAGCTTATGACGTCATATCGTCGCGCAACGCTGTTTGTGCGCCCCAAACCGGAAATTCAGTGGCGCCCGCCCAATGTGGGCGTGGCGCTGCTAAGAGCTGTGAAGTGGAACGCAACAGAGGCCCTGTGGGCCTCGGGGAGCGCTATTTAAAGGGCACTTACACTGACCTATAAAGCCCAGCCATTTTGCTGCAATGACTTTATTGCTTTGGATTTCTGGACAGAGACCAAGGGACAGAGCTAACTGATTTGGGACAACATAGGAGAGGTATTTTTGGCTTCTGGCCAGTGCTTTGACATTTGACTCATTGTGGTTTCACTGTTTTCAACTTCATTATGGGGGCTGTATGGGGGTGCAACCCTGAGTTGCAGCATTATGTGCGAAGGGCTCGCAGACGCTGTGAGAGAGGGCCAGCCATGCCTAGACGCAGAGGGGCCATCAGGCGTCGGCAACGTAGGCCTTACACACTCAGGCAATACCGGCAGCAGGTGTCCTATCTCACCATGACTGCGGCGCATTGTGTTAAGAGGCTGCGCTTCAGAAGGGAGGTGGTTGCAGAGATCTGCCAGCTGCTTCACAGAGATCTGCGTCCACAGCTGATGTGCAGGACATCTCTCTCGGTGGAAGTGAAGGTCACGGTGGCTCAGCTTTTATGCAAGCGGCTCCTTCCAAGCCGCTGCTGGGGACATAGCGAACATCTCCCAGTTTGCCGCGCATCGCTGCATCCGGCAGGTCACCGATGCACTTTTCGCGAGGAGACACCAATTCATCTCCTTCCCCATGACCCGACAGAGGCAGGAGCAGCGTGCAGTCGGATTTGGCAGGTTCGCGGGCTTCCCCATGGTGCAGGGCGCCATTGACTGCACGCATGTGGCTATGCGGGCACCTATCCACAATGCCGAGGATTACCGCAACCAGAAGGGCTACCATTCCCTCAATGTACAGCTGGTGTGTGACCACAGGCAGCGCATCCTAGCTGTCAATGCCCGCTTCCCAGGAAGCAGCCACGATGCATTCATCCTGCGCCAGACTACTGTGGCTGACATGTTCGAGGCACAGCCTCCACCAAGGGGATGGCTTATTGGGGACAAGGGCTACCCTTTGTGTACATGGCTCATGACCCCGCTCCGCGCGCCCAGGACCCCAGCGGAGGCGGCAGACAACGAAATCCATCAAGCCACAAGGAACACCATAGAGCAAACGATAGGCGTCCTCAAGCAACGGTTCCGCTGCCTGGATCGTTCCGGCGGCTCTCTACAGTACTCGCCGGATAGAGTCTCCCAGTTCGTCGTCGTGTGCTGCATGCTGCACAACCTGGCTATCCGCAGGACTCAGGCACTGCCACCTGACATTGCACCACCACCTCAGGAGGACGAGCAGGAGGACCATGAGGAGGAGGAGGAGGAGTACCAGCCCAGGAGGGAGCCACAAGGTCCAAGGGCCATCCGCCGGGGGCTTATTGCTCGACACTTCTAGGCCCCCTGTCAGGGAATGGGCTGTGGAAATGTACGCACCTGAAGGCAGCCGCTCCGCAAGCCCTCAGCCGGTTAACGCAACAACCACTTGAAACATGACACCTGGACATGCTGAATAAATAAAACACTTTATTTCACAAACTCAGGGTCCTTCCCACATGAAACAGAAAAACAGACAAGAGCCCCAAAAAACAGTCAAAAACATCTGTTGCTCCCAAAACCTGGGGAGGACTTACAAAACTTGGCCATCCAAATGGCCTTCAACATCGGCCTTACAAAAATAAGGGCCCCCCTCCACAACACAAACACCCCCATAAAAACAAACAAGGCCTTGATCTTCGGCCTTCCCAAAAGAATCCCCCCCAAAACACAAGCCCCCCCATATATAGAAAACTGCTCTCACCACACTCTAGTGGGTGTGCCGAGAGGGCGAGTCCTTAGACAGCCTTCCCTGGCCCCTGCCCGACCTGCTGCTCCGCCTCAACCTGGGCCCTGTGGCTGGGACAAGGCTGGGGGAAGGCTCATGAGGGCCCCGAGGCGTGTCGGCAGATGCCCTTGGGGGTCGGCCTAGACGACGCACGTCCCGGGAGGGGCCGGCTGCTGACTGCTGCAGCTGTCGCTGGCCAGCATCAGTGCCAGCAGCAGCTCGTCGCACCTTGGCTGGGGGAGTGGCAGTGTCGGCTGCACCAAGGGGGGCAAGCTGGCTGATGGCAGGCGCGCGATGTTCGCCAGAGACACTGGCACTCGGCCGGCGTGGCAGTGCAGCAGGCGCAGCTATCTGGTGGAGGCCAGACCGCTGTGCTGCAGCAGGGCGGCGGGTGCCGTGGCGAAGCCTCTGCGCCACAGCGAGTGTGGCAGAAGTGAGTGCCCGAACTGCCCTGGTATGTGGCCGCATCAGCTGTGCCAGTGTCTGGACGGCACCACTCATCTCGCGAGTCGCGTCCTGCACTGCCGCGAGATGCTGGACACCCCTGTCATGGGCTGCCGCGAGTTGTTCCACCCCCCTGGCCTGTGATTCCCCGAATGCGACCACACTCTGAGCCAGGGACTGAATGGCCTGAGGCATCTGGTCCACAACCCCCGTGAACTCCTGGTGGCGCCGCTCAGAGGCCGCCGAGATCTCTTCGAGGAGGCGCACCTCCTGGGCGAGGACCCTCTCCGGACTGGAGGGAGGACTCTCCCTCTGGGGAGAAGGCGGCCGAGCTGGCCGAACCCTCCCGCCTGCCTCAACCCCACTGGGCCCAGGATCTGCCCTCCCCTGCAACACCTCCCCCCTCTGGGGAGCAGGCCGGCATGCTGCCGGACCCGGCCGGCGTGCTGCCGGACCCTTCCCGCGTGCCTCAACCCCACTGGCCACAGGATCTGCCCTCCCCTGCAACACTTCCCCCTGGCTCTCCTACAGGCCAGACATCCCCCCTCCATTGCCATCCCCTGGCGCGGCTGAGGGTTCCCCTGATGTGCCGCCTTCCTCCTGGTCCTCGTCGTCCTCCTCCTCCAAGGGCCTGGCACTCGGAGCTTCAGGGACCACCTCCTCCTCAGCAGCTGAAAGCAGGAAGGCATAAGAGTAGCTTTAGAGTGAGGACACGGCGTCAGCGAGGGAGGCCTGAGTGGTGGCATTATGCGCATTTGTCGGACAGTGGGAAAGGATGTAGATCTGAAGCGCTAGGGCAACGAGAGAGGTCCAACCGGTCATGTCCTTACCAGTGGGTTCCAGTACAGGGTCCGCATCTCCGATCGCAACAGGGCCAGTCACCCGGGAAGGCATGAGTCCAGCCACGCTCTCCTCCAGATCAGTGAGCGCCTGGTACTGGGGACGGCCTCCACCGGTGACAGTCTGGCTCCTCAAATTCCTTGCCAGCTTGGCCTGCAAGAGAAAGGACGGACTCTAAGTACAGTGTGGTGCCCTGTTGCTGTGTGCACTGCCTCCCATGGTGGAATAGCTTGGCCAGTGTGGTGCCCTGTTGCTGTGTGCACTGCCTCCCATGGTGGAATAGCTTGGCCAGTGTGGTGCCCTGTTGCTGTGTGCACTGCCTCCCATGGTGGAATAGCTTGGCCAGTGTGGTGCCCTGTTGCTGTGTGCACTGCCTTCCATGGTGGAATAGCTTGGCCAGTGTGGTGCCCTGTTGCTGTGTGCACTGCCTCCCATGGTGGAATAGCTTGGCCAGTGTGGTGCCCTGCTGCTGTGTGCACTGCCTCCCATGGTGGAATAGCTTGGCCAGTGTGATAAGTGCAGAAAGTGCTATTGATGATCATGCCAGTGCCATTGCTGCGGGAGGAGGGCTGCCCATTAGGCCTTTGAGGTCCCTTTGCCCATAATGTGAGGTTCACATGCAAGGATGAGGAGGACACTGGAAAGGGTACTCACCTTCACCAACCGAGTGAGGTCGTTGAACTTCTTGCGGCATTGGTCCGCACTCCTGGGGACATCGCAGGTGGATGACACCCTGCGGGCGATTCTCCTCCAGGCTTTCCTGTACTCGCTCCTGGGAGCCTTGTTGCCACTGTCCGGGCACAAGATCTGTCTTTTGTCCTCCACACCATTAATGAGCACCCTCAGAGCATGCTCGGAGAAGCGCTGCGCTCGTTCACGGGCCCTCTCCATGTCTCCTGGCGCTATTTTGGCCCACCAGCAGTGTTGAGGCCTAGCTGCAGGGCTCCACTATGCAGGGCGTGGCAGCAGTCAAAGTCGACCCTTCCCCCTTTAAGAGCAGGCCGGCGTCAGGGTGTCTGCTGTCAATCAAAACATGACCGCACCTGCGCTGGGCCCGGCCTCGGCGTTATCAGGCCGCATCGCCGGCTTAGCGCCTGAACAGAGCATTGCAACGCCAGTTTCAGCGCTCGGCCAAACTCTTGGCCAACTCTACTGAATTTCGGCGAGGTGGCCTGCACTTTCCGGCGGGCGCTAACTTTAGCGAGCGCCCGACTTTAGCGCCCCAAAAGTGTCCAGACTGAATTTCTAGGCCATAGAGTGATCCCCCATTCATTAGTTAACGCACTGATCCCCTTTCTTTAGTTTATGTACCCATCCCCATTGCTTTCTTGTATATGATTGGAATCCCACTTCTGCCCATTTTAATTGATGTTGGTTTTCGTTCGTTGTGCAGTTTCAGCCTGGTAACCTTGTTTGGCAACAGTAACAGTTACCGCTGGGCTGGCGAGGCTGAGGGAAATGAAACTTACAGACACGCTCTCACACTGACAGTCAGTCAGTCTGCAGCTGAACGGCAGCAGTGGTTTCGAGAAAAAGCAGCCAACCCTGTCCCCCGAGGGATGTGACAGGATGCTTTAATTGTTTTTCGGTACTGTAAATAATATTCAGTGCCCAGCACGACAATACGCGCTCAGGATCATAGCACAAATCTCTACCTCCCCATAACCCTGCAGTTCAGGATTGACACTGGGCTATGTGGAGAGAGCGGAACAGTGGGATTAGTTTGGGATTGATGCAGGGCTATGAGGAGACAGCGGAACAGTGGCATTAGTTTGGGATTGATACAGGGCTATGGGGAGAGAGTGGGGCAGTGGGATTAGTTTGGGATTGATACAGGGCTATGGGGAGAGAGCGGGGCAGTAGGATTGGTTTGGGATTGATACAGGGCTATGGGGAGAGAGTGGGGCAGTGGGATTAGTTTGGGATTGATACAGGACTATGGTGAGAGAGTGGAGCAGTGGGATTCGTTTAGGATTGATACAGGACTATGGGGAGACAACGGGCAGTGGGATTAGTTTGGGATTGATACAGGGCTAGGGGAGACAGTGGAGCAGTGGGATTAATTTGGGACTGATGCAGGACTATGGGGAGAGATTGGGGTGGTGGGATTAGTTTGGGATTGATACAGGGCTATGGGGAGAGGGCGGTGAGATTAGTTTGGGATTGATACAGGGCTATGGGGAGAGAGTAGAGCTGCAGGATTAGTTTGGGATTGATACAGGGCTATGGGGATAGAGTGGGGCGGTGGGATTAATTTGGGATTGATACAGGGCTATGGGGAAAGAGTAGGACTGTGGGATTAGTTTGGGATTGATACAGGGCTATGGGGAAAGAGTAGCGCTGTGGGATTAGTTTGGGATTGATACAGGGCTGTGGGGATAGAGTGGGGCGGTGGGATTAGTTTGGGATTGATGCAGGGCTATGGAGAGCGGGGTAGTGAGATAAGTTTGCGATTGATACAAGGCTATGGGGGGAGAGCGCGGCGCTGGGATTAATTTGGGATCGATACAGGGCTATGGGAAGAGAGCGGAGCAATGGGAATAGTTTGCGATTGATACAGGGCTATGGGGGGAGAGCACGGCAGTGGGATTAATTTGGGATTGATACAGGGCTATGGGAAGAGAGCGGAGCAATGGGATTAGTTTGGGATTGATGCAGGACTATGGGGAGAGATTGGGGTGCTGGGATTTGTTTGCGATTCATACAGGGCTATGGGGAGAGAGCGGGGCAGAGGGATTAGTTTGGGATTGATACAGGGCTATGGGGAAAGACTAGCGCTGTGGGATTAGTTTGGGATTAATACAGGGCTATGGGGATAGAGTGGGGCGGTGGGATTAGTTTGGGATTGATACAGGGCTATGGGGAGAGAGCGCGGTAGTGAGATAAGTTTGCAATTGATACAAGGCTATGGGGGGAGAGTGGGGCGCTGGGATTAATTTGGGATTGATACAGGGCTACGGGAAGAGAGCAGAGCAATGGGATTAGTTTGGGATTGATACAGGGCTGTGGGGAGAGAGCGGGGCAGTAGGATTGGTTTGGGATGGATTCAGGGCTATGGTAAGAGAGTGGGCGGTGAGATTAGTTTGGGATTGATACAGGGCTATGGGGAGTAGAGCTGCGGGATTAGTTTGGGATTGATATAGGGCTATGGGGAGAGAGTGGGGTAGTGAGATAAGTTTGCGATTGATACAGGGCTATGGGGGGAGAGCGGGGCTGTGGGATTAATTTGGGATTGACACAGGGCTATGGGAAGAGAGCGGAGCAATGGGATAAGTTTGGGATTGTTACAGGGCTATGGGGATAGAGTGGGGCGGTGGGATTAGTTTGGGATTGATACAGGGCAATGGGAAAAGAGTGGGGCTGTGGGATTAGTTTGGGATTGATACAGGGCTATGGGGATAGAGTGGGGCGGTGGGATTAGTTTGGGATTGATACAGGGCAATGGGGAAAGAGTGGGGCAGTGGGATTTGTTTTGGATTCATGCAGGGCTATGGGAAGAGAGCGGAGCAATGGGAATAGTTTGGGATTGATACAGGGCTATGGGGAGAGAGTGGGGCGGTGGGTTTAGTTTGAGATTGATACAGGGCTATGGGGAGAGAGCAGGGCAGTGGGATTACTTTGGGATTGATACAGGGCTATGGGGAGAGTGTGGGGCAGTTGGATTCGTTTGGAATTGATACAGGGCTATGGGGAGAGAGTGGAGCAGTGGGATTAGTTCGGGATTGAACAGGGCTATGGGGAGAGAGTGGGGTGGTGGGATTAGTCTGGGATTGATACAGGGCTATGTGGAGAGAGTGGGCAGTGGGATTAGATTGAGATTGATACAGGGCTATGGGGAGAGAGTGGGGTGGTGGGATTAGTTTGGGATTGATACAGGGCTATGGGGGGCGAGCAGGGCGCTGGGATTAATTTGGGATTGATACAGGGCTATGGGAAGAGAGTGGAGCAATGGGATTAGTTTGGGATTGATACAGGGCTATGGGAAGAGAGCGGAGCAATGGGATGAGTGGGATTGATACAGGGCTATGGGGAGAGAGTGGGGCAGTGGGATTAGTTTGGGATTGATACAGGGCTATGGGGAGAGAGCGGGGTAGTGAGATTAGTTTGGGATTGAACAGGGCTATGGGGAGAGTGTGGGGCAGTTGGATTAGTTTGGAATTGATACAGGGCTATGGGGAGAGAGTGGAGCAGTGGGATTAGTTTGGGATTGAACAGGGCTATGGGGAGAGAGTGGGGTGGTGGGATTAGTTTGGGATTGATACAGGGCTATGGGGAGAGCGTGCAGCAATGGGATTAGTTTGGGATTGATACAGGGCTATGGGGAGAGAATGTGGCAGTGGAATTAATTTGACATTGATACAGGGCTATTGGGAGAGAGCGGGGTGGTGGGATTAGTTTGGTATTGATACAGGGCTATGGGGAGAGAGCGGGGCGGTGGGTTTAGTTTGAGATTGATACAGGGCTATGGGGAGAGAGTAGGGCTGTGGGATTAGTTTGGGATTGATACAGGGCTATGGGGAGAGTGTGGGGCAGTTGGATTCGTTTGGAATTGATACAGGGCTATGGGGAGAGAGTGGAGCAGTGGGATTAGTTCGGGATTGAACAGGGCTATGGGGAGAGAGTGGGGCGGTGGGATTAGTTTGGGATTGATACAGGGCTATATGGAGAGAGTGGGCAGTGGGATTAGATTGAGATTGATACAGGGCTATGGGGAGAGAGTGGCGCGGTGGGATTAGTTTGGGATTGATACAGGGCTATGGGAAGAGAGCGGAGCAATGGGATTAGTTTGGGATTGATACAGGGCTATGGGGAGAGAGTGGGGCAGTGGGATTAGTTTGGGATTGATACAGGGCTATGGGGACAGAGCGGGGCAGTGACATTAGTTTGGGATTGATACAGGGCTATGGGGAGAGAGCGGGGCAGTGGGATTAGTTTGGGATTGATACAGGGCTATGGGGATAGAGTGGGGCGGTGGGATTAATTTGGGATTGATATAGGGCTCTGGGGAGATCGTGGAGCAGTGGGATTAGTTTGGGATTGACGCAGGACTATGTTGAGAGATTCGGGTGGTGGGATTAGTTTGGGATTGATACAGGGCTATGGGGAGAGAGTGGGCGGTGAGATTAGTTTGGGATTGATACAGGGCTATGGGGATAGAGTCGGGCTGCGGGATTAGTTTGGGATTGATATAGGGCTATGGGGAGAGAGCGGGGTAGTGAGATAAGTTTGCGATTGATACAGGGCTATGGGGGGAGAGCAGGGCGGTGGGATTAATTTTGGATTGATACAGGGCTATGGGAAGAGAGCGGAACAATGGGAATAGTTTGGGATTGATACAGGACCATGGGGAGAGAATGGGGCAGTGGAATTAGTTTGAGATTGATACAGAGCTAAGGGGAGAGAGCGGGGAGGTGGGATTAGTTTGGGATTGATACAGGGCTATGGGAAGAGAGGGGGGCAATGGGATTAGTTTGGGATTGATACAGGGCTATGGGGAGAGAGCGGGGCAGTAGAATTGGTTTGGGATGGATACAGGGCTATGGGGAGTGTTCGATCCATGTATCTTGATGTTGTGTGTCCTTCAATAATTAGACAAGAGACTGCAGGGAACAATCAACAGCTGTTTACTGGATGAGGGTTACTCTAAAACTAAACTGTACAGATCCCTACTCAGGGTTTATATGCAGGTGTGGTCACTGCCGGTACTACAGTATACAGGAGCTGTAAAAAGTAGTTCTCCCCTTAAAGGTACATACACTACAATTCCTCCCCTTTTAGATTAACGGTACCATAACATTCATTTAACAATTAAATATCAACTAATTACAATTAACACTTTTAACATGCAACATTAACTGAAAATAGTCTATTTATAAATTCAGTCTTTGGGGCGGCTTCCTGATCCTTTCTGGATAGCACCTTTCCTGAGTGTCTTGCTCTTGGTGCGGAGGCGATTCTGGTCCCCTGTCGTCGGTTGGTTCATCAGCTTTCGATGCTACTGTTTCTGGGGTAGATGCTACCTGTATGTCGGGTTCATCACCAGGTACGCGAGACATGGGGTTGACTCGTTCCTGTGACTCTAGGATCTGGTCAACATGGCGTCTCACAATGTTCTCCCCAACATCCACTGTGTACATTAGTGGCCCCTGCCGTGTGCATATCGTTCCTGGTTGCCATTTCTCTGTTCGGTAGTCGCGGGCCAAGACTGGTTGCCCTACATTGAAGCTCCTTGTCGGCTTCTCATTGATGTGCTGGAATTGCTTATTCTCAACATCTCTTCGTACATTTGGTCTGATCAAATCCAGACGAGATCTCAACCTTCGGTTAAAGAACATCATGGCCGGGGTCTGGTTGGTGACTGCATGTGTCGCATTTCTGTAGGCTAACAGGAAATTGTCCACCTTATGCTGCAGTGGAATGTCGTCATCGCACATGGCCCTTACTGCTTTTTTAAAGGTTTGTACGAACCTCTCAGCCAATCCATTAGTGGCTGGATGATACGGGGCGGATGGGTAATGCCTTACCCCATTCCTTTTCATAAATCTTCGAAACTCTTCGGAAACAAACTGTGGTCCGTTATCAGAGCAAATCTGCACTGGCAAGCCGTTCCTGGCAAATATGGTTCGTAGGACTGCAATAGTTTTCTCCGTGGTGGTGGAGGACATTTTGATCACCTCAGGCCATTTCGAGTGCGCATCCATGGCTATTAAAAACATTGGCCTAGAAATTCAGTATAGCCACTTTTGGGGCGGTAAAGTCGGGCGGCCGCTAAAGTTTGCGCCCGCCGGAAAGTGGAGGGCAGTTCGCCGAAATTCAGTAGCTTTGGCCAAGGAGTTTGCTCGAGCGCTAAAACTGGCGATGCACGGCTATCCTTAGGCGCTAAGCCGGCGGTGCAGACTGATACCGCCGAGGCCGGGCGCAGCGCAGGTGCGGTCATGTTTTGATTGACAGCAGACACCCTGGCGCCGGCCAGCTCTTAAAGGGGGAAGGGTCGACTTGGTCTGCTGCCACGCCCTGGATACTGCAGCCCTCCAGCTAGGCCTAAACACTGCTGCTGGAGAGAAATAGCGCCAGGAAGGATGCAGAGGGCCCGTGAGCGAGCGCAGCGCTTCTCTGGCCATGATTTAAAGGTGCTGGTTAGGACTTTGGAGAAGAGAAGCCATATCTTGTTCCCGGACAGTGGCAAGAAGCCTCCCAACAGGGTGTACAGGAGAGCCTGGAGGGATATCGCCCAGAGGGTCACAGCCACCTGCGATGTCCCCCGGACTGTTGTCCAATGCCGGAAAAAGTTTAACGACCTCACTCGGATTGTCAGGGTGAGTACCCTTTCCATTGTCCTCCTCATCCTTGCATGTGCACCTCACATTATGGGCAAAGGGACCTCAAAGGCCTAATGGCCAGCCCTCATCCAGCAGCTATGGCACTGGCATGAACATCAATTGCACTTTCTGCACTTTACACACTGGCCAAGCTATTCGACCATGGGAGGCAGTGCACACAACAACAGGGCACCACACTGGCCAAGCTATTCGACCATGGGAGGCAGTGCACACAACAACAGGGCACCACACTGTACTTAGAGGCCGTCCTTTCTCTTGCAGGCCAAGCTGGCCCAGAATCTGAAGAGCCGGACTGTCACCGGGGGAGGCCGTCCCCAGTTCCAGCAGCTCAGTGACCTGGAGGAGCGGGTGGGTCGACTCATGGGTGCCCGGGTGATTGGCCCCGTTGCAATTGGAGATGCCGACCCTGTGCTGGGCCCCAATGGTAAGGACATGACCTTTTGGACCTCTCTCGTTCCCCTTGCGCTTCAGATCTACATCCTTTGCCACTGTCCGACCAATGCGCAGAATGCCACCACTCATGCCTCCCTCGCTGACGCCCTGTCCTCACTCTGAAGCTACTCTTGTGCCTTCCTGCTTTCAGCTGGTGAGGAGGAGGTCCCTGAAGCTGCGAGTGTCAGTCCCTCGGAAGAGGAGGACGAGGAGGAGCAAGAGGAAGGCGGCCCATCGGGGGAACCCACATCCGCGCCAGGGGATGGCAATGGAGGGGACACGTCTTCCCTGGAGGAGAGCCAGGGGGAAGTGTTGCAGGGGAGTGTAGCTCCTGTGCCCAGTGGTGTCCAGCCACGCGGGAAGGGTCGGGCAGCTCGGCTGCCTTCTCCCCAGAGGGGGTAAGTGTTGCAGGGGAGTGTAGCTCCTGTGCCCAGTGGCGTCCAGCCACGCGGGAAGGGTCGGGCAGCTCGACTGCCTTCTCCCCAGAGGGGGGAAGTGTTGCAGGGGAGTGTAGTTGTTGGGCCCAGTGGCGTGCAGCCACACGGGAAGGGTCGGGCAGCTCGGCTGCCTTCTCCCCAGAGGGGGGGAAGTGTTGCAGGGGAGTGTAGTTGCTGGGCCCAGTGGCGTGCAGCCACGCGGGAAGGGTCGGGCAGCTCGGCGGCCTTCTCCCCAGAGGGAGAGTCCGGCCTCCAGTCCGGAGACGGTCCTCGCCCAGGAGGTGCGCCTCCTTGATCAAATGTCCGCGGACTCGGATCGTCGGCACACCGAGTTCATGGGGGTTGTGGCACGGTTGCCTGAGGCCATTGAGTCCCTGGCTCATAGTGTGTCCGATTTCGGGGCCTCACAGGCCAGGGGTTTCGAACAACTCGCGGCAGCACAGGCCAGGGGTCTCGAACAATTCGGGGCATCACAGGACGCGAGTCAGGCCGAATTCGGGGCATCACAGGACGCGAGTCGGGCCGAATTGAGGGCAGCACAGGACGCGAGTCGGGCCGAATTGAGGGCAGCACAGGACGCGAGTCGGGCCGAATTCAGGGCAGCACAGGACGCGAGTCGGGACGAATTCAGGGCAGCACAGGCAGCGAGTGGACAGTTGATCAGTGGTGCCGTGCAGTCACTGGCTGGTCTGATGCGGGCACAGACCAGGGCAGTACGGGCACTCACTGCTGCCACACTCGCTGTGTCAGGCAGGCATCGCCAGGGCACCCGCCGCGCTGCAGCAGCACAGCATCTGCCGTCACGCAATGTGCCCCTCAGGAGCCTTCCCCCAGCCTTGCAGCACCCACAGGGCCCAGGTTGAGGTGGAGCAGCAGGTCGGCCAGGGGCCGGAAAAGCCTGGACAAGGACTCGCCCTCTCGGCACACAAAGTAGAGTGTGTTGGCAAATGTTTTTTTATATGGGGGTGGTTGTGTTGTCTATGGGGGGGGTTCTTTTGGTAAGGCCGAGGATGAAGGCCATTTGGATGGACAAGTTTTGTTATTCCTCCCCAGGTTGTGGGAGTGAGGTATGTTTTTGACTGTTTTTTGGGGGTGTTGTCTGTTTTTGGGTTTCATGTGGGAAGGGCCCTGAGTTTGTTCAATAAAGCTTTTTCTTTATTCAGCTTGTCCATGTGTGATGTTTCAAGTGGTTGTTGCGTTAACCGGCTGAGGGCTTGCGGAGCGGCTGCATTCATGTGCCTTCATTGCCACAAGCCATTCCCTGACAGGGGGCCTAGAAGTGTCGTTCAATAAGCCGCCGACGGACGGCCCTTGGACCTTGTGGCTCCCTCCTGGGCTGGTACTCCTCCTCCTCCTCCTCCTCCTCATGGTCCTCCTGCTCGTCCTCCTGAGGTGGTGGTCCAACGTGAGGTGGCAGTGCCTGAGTCCTGCGGATAGCCAGGTTGTGCAGCATGCAGCAAACGACGACGAACTGGGAGACTCTATCCGGCGAATACTGCAGAGATCCGCCAGAGCGATCCAGGCAGCGGAACCGTTGCTTGAGGACGCCAATCGTTTGCTCTATGATGTTCCTTGTGGCTTGATGGCTTTCGTTGTATGCCTCCTCAGCAGGGGTCCTGGGCGCGCGGAGCGGGGTCATGAGCCATGTACACAAAGGATAGCCTTTGTCCCCGATAAGCCATCCTCTTGAGGGAGGCTGTGCCTGGAACATGTCAGCCACAGTAGTCTGGCGCAGGATAAATGCACCGTGGCTGCTGCCTGGAAAGCGAGCATTGACAGCTAGGATGCGCTGCCTGTGGTCACACACCAGCTGTACATTGAGGGAATGGTAGCCCTTCCGGTTGCGGTAATCCTCGGCATTTTCGACAGGTGCCCGCAAAGCCACATGCGTGCAGTCAATGGCGCCCTGCACCATGGGGAAGTCGGCGATCCTCGCAAATCCGACTGCACGCTGCTCCTGCCTCTCTAGGGTCATGGGGAAGGAGATGAATTGGTGTCTCCTTGTGAAAAGGGCGTCGGTGACCTGCCGGATGCAGCGATGCACGGCGAACTGGAAGATGTTAGCTATGTCCCCAGCAGCGGCTTGGAAGGAGCCGCTTGCATAAAAGTTCAGAGCCACCATGACCTTCACTTCCACCGACAGAGACGTCCTGCACATCAGCTGTGGACGCAGATCTCTGTGAAGCAGCTGGCAGATCTCTGCAACCACCTCCCTTCTGAAGCGCAGCCTCTTAACACACTGCGCGGCAGTCATGGTGAGATAGGACACCTGCTGGCGGTATTCCCTGAGTGGGTAAGGCCTACGTTGCCGACGCCTGATGCCCCCTCTGCGTCTAGGCATGGCTGCCCCTCTCACACAGCGTCTGCGAGCCCTTCGCACATAATGCTGGAACTGAGGGTTGGAACCCCATGCAGCCCCCATAATATACTTGCAAACAATGAAATCACAATGAGGCAAATTTCCAAGCTCTGGCCAGAAGCCAAAAATACCTCTCCTATGTTGGGCCAAATCAGTAAGGTCTCTTCCTTGGTCTCTGTCCAGAAATCCGTTGCAGAAAAGTCATTGCAGCAAAATGGCTGGCCTTTATAGTTCAGTGTAAGTGCCCTTTAATTAGCGCTCCCCGAGGCCCGCAGGGCCTCTGCTGCGTTCCACTTCACAGTTCTTAACACCGCCACGCCCACATTGGGCGGGCGCGACTGAAGTTCCGGTTTGGGGCGCACAAAGGGCGTTGCACGACGAAATGACGTCATAAGTTGCGCGCGCAGCTGAGCGCGCGCAAACACTTTGCGCCGGCGCTAAATGTCTACTGAAGTTGGGCGTAGGCGCAGATCGTCCTGCGCGCGGGCGCTAAGTGCCTAGCGCTCGAGATCTACCCCTCCTAAGGCGCTAACGGCTGGCGAACGCAACTGAATTCCTAGGCCCTCGAGTCCATGAATGGACCAACAAAATCAATATGCACCCGTTGCCATGGAGATGAGGGCCACTCCCATGGGTGTAGAGGGGCATGTGGTGGTGCATTTTAGACCTTCTGGCATCCTGAGCAGCTCTTTGTCAGGTCCTCGATTTGCTGATCGATCCCCGGCCACCACACATACGCCCTAGCAAGGCTTTTCATTTTCACCCCTCCCAGATGGCCTTCGTGAAGCTCATTGAGCACTCTCTCCCTTAACTTGGGTGGAATTACCACTCGGGATCCACACATCAAGGTCCCCTGGCATACTGACAGCTGTTCTCTTCTGGATGAGAATGCTGGCAACAGTGAGTCGCCATGTGTTGGCCATCCCTTCACCGTCAAGTCATATACCCGAGACAGTGTCGGGTCATTTCGGGTCTCCTTCTCTATATCAGCGTTAGTTACTGGCAAGCGTTTAATTATAGTCGAATAAAATATTTCGACAGGGTCCACTGCTGGTGCTTCCTCCGCAGTAGGCAGTGGCAGGCGTGATAGCCCATCAGCGTTTCCATGCTGTTTCGTGCCCTTATACTCGATTTCATATTGGTTCGCCCCTAGAAAAAGGGACCATCTTTGTAGCCGTTGCGCAGTCATCACCGGAACGCCCTTCTTTGGATTAAAGATGGAGACAAGTGGTTGGTGGTCAGTCAGCAAGGTGAACTTCTGCCCGTGCAGATAGTGGTTGAACTTTTTCACTCCCCACACTAGGCTGAGGGCCTCCCTGTCAATCTGGGCGTAGTTACGCTCGGCTGAGGTTAGTGACCGAGACGCAAAGGCTACTGGCCTCTCCGAGCCGTCCGGGAATTTGTGCGACAGCACCGCTCCAATGCCATAGGGTGATGCATCACACGCCAACCGAATTGGTAGTGCTGGGTTGAAATGAGCCAACACCTCTTTTGATGTGATCAATTCTTTGCACTTCTGGAAAGCTCGTTTACATTCGTCATTCCACTTCCATGGTACTCCCGTTTGCAGTAGGGTGTTCAGTGGGTGTAGTACTGTAGACAAATTCGGCAAGAACTTATGGTAGTAGTTCACCAGCCCGAGGAACAACCTCAGTTGTGACACATTTTCCAGTGCTGGAGCCTTGACTACTGCCTCAATCTTTTCAGGGGACTTATGTAACCCCTCTTCATCAATAACGTGGCCACAATACGAGTTCTGCTTCTGGAAAAACTCGCATTTGTGGCGATTAGCTCGGAGCCCATATTCCTTCAATCTAGTGAGCACCTGCTCCAGGTTGGCGAGGTGATCACTGTCATTTTCGCCCGTGACCAGGATGTCGTCCAAATAACACTGGGTCCCTGGAATCCCTTGCAGGACTTGATCCATTGCCCTTTGCCAAATAGCTGGAGCTGATGCTACCCCGAACACCAGCCGGTTGTATTGGTAGAGACCTTTATGAGTGTTGATCGTGAGGTACTGTTTCGAGGCTTCTTCTACCTCCATTTGCAGGTACGCCTGGGCCAGATCAATCTTAGTGAAGCGTTTCCCTCCAGATAGCGAGGCGAAAATATCTTCAATCCACGGAAGCGGATATTGTACCGTGTGAAGGACTGGGTTCACTGTCACCTTAAAGTCCCCACAGATGCAAACCTTCTTTGGTTCCCCAGGCGTACTACTCAACGACCTCTTCATTACAGGAACGATGGGTGTAGCCCACTCGCTCCAGTCCACTTTGGACAGTACTCCTGAACGTTCCAAACCTTCCAGCTCTGCTTCGACGGCTGGGCAGATCGCATAAGGCACCGGTCTGGCCTTAAAAAACTTTGGGCTTGCATTTTCCTCTATTTTGATCATCGCTGTTATGACTTTTAGTGTTCCGAGACCCTCCTGGAACACTTCTTGTGCATCAGTTAGCATCTTTGACAGTCGTCCAGGTGTGACGTCGTCATCCTTTTTGGCATCTACAGTCAGTGCTTGTATGGAATGCCAATCTAGCTGTATCTTCCGGATCCATTCACGTCCTAGTAGTGGTGGTCCTCCATCTGGCAATACATATAGGTCCATTTTTGGTGTTTCCTTGCCGTTATATATAACGTTCACCCTTATTTTTCCTTTGGGGTAGACTTTTTGCCCCGTGTACGTCTTCAAGACAATCTCTGTATCTCTCAAGGGTATATGTGAGAATAGCCGCTTGTAGTCCCTTCGGTTTATGACTGTTAGGGCTGATCCTATGTCCAATTCCATTTTCACTTGGACTCTGGCTATCTTGAGCGTGACCCAGATAGTTTGGTGATCCTCCATTTTGATCACATTTTGTAGTTTCAGACAACCCAGCTCCTTGCTTCCGGAGTCTGTATCACTTTTCTGTTCATCTGAACTACCTTATGTACCTTCTTGTACTTCTCTTGTGAAGATTTCTTGCTGCTGGTTTTCTTTCCCGACCTGCAGACTCTTGCTATGTGTCCTACTTTTCCACACTGTCTGCACACTTTGTCCTTGAACCAGCAATCATTACGGTCGTGTGTTGTTCTGCCGCAGCGATAGCACTTCACTGTTCCGTATGACATTTCATTTGTGCCATATTCTTGCGGTCTCCGTTGTATCTCTGCAGCGCCCCGTGCGGCTGCTTCGTGTGATACTGCAATGCTGAAAGCCTTGTCCAGCGTAAGATCCTTTTCTGATAGAAGCCGTTTCTGGGTTCCTTCACTTTGAAGCCCACACACAAACTTGTCCCTTAAAGTATCTGCTAGTCCCGTTCCAAACTGGCAGTGTTTCGATAGCTTGCGCAGTTCCATTAAATATTCAGCATTACTTTCATCTTTATGCTGGTTCCTTTTGTGAAACTTAAATCTTTCTGCTATCAGCAGCGGTGTGGGGTTTAAGTGGTCCTGTAGGATTGACACTATGTTTTCAAAATCCTTTTCCACTGGCTTCTCTGGGGTTACTAGGTTTCGCAGTAAGCCATACGTTTTTGCACCCATTGAATTCAACAATACCAGCGCTTTCCTGTCATCTGGCACTTCATTCGCCTTGCAGTACACCTCTATGCGTTCGACATATGTCGTCCAATCTTCGACTTCATTGTCGAACGCTGTGACACTGACACTCTTCGGCATCCCTGGGTGTGGTTAGACTGGCTCAAAATGGCGTCTCCCGCGCTCTCCCTTCTTCTCCGCTGCGGCTCAAAACGGCGTCTCCCGCGCTCTCCCTTCTTCTCCGCTGCGGCTCAAAATGGCGTCTCCCGCGCTTTCCTTTCTTCCCCGCTGATGCTGCTCGGCCCTTGAACACTGGCTGTGCTCTGCGCGTTTTCCTGCACGCCTCTCTCTCTCGTTGACGCTGCTCGGCCCTTGAACACCGGCTACACTCTGCTCTCTCTCGTTGACGCCGCTCGGTCCTGAACACCGGCTGCGCCCTGTGCGCGTTACCCTCTCTCTTCTCCCGTCGACGCTGCTCGGTCCTGAACAACGGCTGCGCCCTGTGCGCTCTACCCTCTCTCTTCTCCCGTCGACGCTGCTCGGTCCTGAACAACGGCTGCGTCCTGTGCGCTCTACCCTCTCTCTTCTCCCGTCGACGCTGCTCGGCCTTTTTCTGTGCCATCGGTTGGCTCTAGCTGCCGCTGTCCGGGAAGGGTCTGCGCCGTACCTGTTGCCAGCCTGTTTCGCTGGACCACCGTGACTGGAGAACCAAGCCCAGCTCTCAACAGCCTCCCCTGCGATGCTCAAGTCTCCGCTGGATGGTCGACGCCCGTGCTTCTGGACTCGGCCTTCTTCTTTTACTGTTCTCCAGGAGCGAATCCCTGGGAGGTGATGCAGAGTTGCAGGTAGGTTTGAATCTTCTCGTCGCCAATGTTCGATCCATGTATCTTGATGTTGTGTGTCCTTCAATAATTAGACAAGAGACTGCAGGGAACAATCAACAGGTGTTTACTGGATGAGGGTTACTCTAAAACTAAACTGTACAGATCCCTACTCAGGGTTTATATACAGGTGTGGTCACTGCCGGTACTACAGTATACAGGAGCTGTAAAAAGTAGTTCTCCCCTTAAAGGTACATACACTACAGGGAGAGAGTGGAGCAGTGGGATTAGTTTGGGATTGATGCAGGACTATGGAGAGAGATTGGGGTGGTGGGATTAGTTTGGGATTGATACAGGGCTATGGGGAGAGAGTGGGCGGTGAGATTAGTTTGGGATTGGTACAGGGCTATGAGGAGTAGTGCTGCGGGATTAGTTTGGGATTGATATAGGGCTATGGGGAGAGAGTGGGGTAGTGAGATAAGTTTGCGATTGATACAGGGCTATGAGGGGAGAGCGGGGCGGTGGGATTAATTTGGGATTGACACAGGGCTATGGAAAGAGAGCGGAGCAATGGGATAAGTTTGGGATTGTTACAGGGCTATGGGGATAGAGTGGGGCTGTGGGATTAGTTTGGGATTGATACAGGGCAATGGGGAGAGAGCGGGGCGGCGGGTTTAGTTTGAGATTGATACAGGGCTATGGGGGAGAGCAGGGCAGTGTGATTACATTGGGATTGATACAGGGCTATGGGGAGAAAGTAGGGCTGTGGGATTAGTTTGGGATTGATACAGGGCTATGGGGAGAGTGTGGAGCAGTTGGATTAGTTTGGAATTGATACAGGGCTATGGGGAGAGAGTGGAGCAGTGGGATTAGTTTGGGATTGAACAGGGCTATGGGGAGAGAGTGGGGCGGTGGGATTAGTTTGGGATTGATACAGGGCTATGTGGAGAGAGTGGGCAGTGGGATTAGATTGAGATTGATACAGGGCTATGGGGAGAGAGTGGGGCGGTGGTATTAGTTTGGGATTGATACAGGGCTATGGGGGGCGAGCGGGGTGGTGGGATTAGTTTGGTATTGATACAGGTCTATGGGGAGAGAGTGGTGTGGTGGGATTAGTTTGGGATTGATACAGGGCTATGGGGAGAGAGTGGGGCGGTGGTATTAGTTTGGGATTGATACAGGGCTATGGGGGGCGAGCGGGGTGGTGGGATTAGTTTGGTATTGATACAGGGCTATGGGGAGAGAGCAGGGTGGTGGGTTTAGTTTGGGATTGATACAGGGCTATTGGGAGAGAGTGGGGCAGTGGGATTAGATTGAGATTGATACAGGGCTATGGGGAGAGAGTGGGGCGGTGGGATTGGTTTGGGATTGATACAGGGCTATGGGGGCGAGCAGGGCGCTGGGATAAATTTGGGATTGATACAGGGCTATGGGAAGAGAGTGGAGCAATGAGATTAGTTTGGGATTGTTACAGGGCTATGGGGAGAGAGCAGGGCGGTGGGATTAATTTGGGATAGATACAGGGCTATGGGAAGAGAGCGGAGCAATGGGATTAGTTTGGGATTGATACAGGGCTATGGGGAGAGAGCGGGGCAGTGAGATTAGTTTGGGATTGATGCAGGGCTATGGGGAGAGAGCAGGGCAGTGAGATTAGTTTGGGATTGATACAGGGCTATGGGAAGAGAGTGGAGCAGTGGGATTAGTTTGGGATTGACGCAGGACTATGGGGAGAGAGTAGGGCTGCGGGATTAATTTGGGATTGATATAGGGCTATGGGGAGAGAACGGGGTACTGAGATAAGTTTGCAATTGATACAGGGCTATGGGGGGAGAGCGGGGCGGTGGGATTAATTTGAGATTGATTCAGGGCTATGGGAAGAGAGCGGAGCAATGGGAATAGTTTGGGATTGATACAGTGCTATGGGGAGAGAGCAGGGCAGTAGGATTGGTTTGGGATGGATACAGGGCTATGGGGAGAGAGTGGAGCAGTGGGATTAGTTTGGGATTGATGCAGGACTATGGGAAGAGATTGGGGTGGTGGGATTAGTTTGGGATTGATACAGGGCTATCGGGAGAGAGTGGGCGGTTAGATTAGTTTGGGATTGATACAGGGCTATGGGAAGAGAGCGGAGCAATGGGAATAGTTTGGGATTGATACAGGGCTATGGGGGGAGAATGGAGCAGTGGGATTAGTTTGGGATTGATACAGGGCTATGGGGAGAGAGCGGGGCGGTGGGATTAGTTTGGAATTGATACAGGGCTATGGGAGGAAAGCAGGGCAGTGGGATTAATTTGGGATTGATACAGGGCTATGGGAAGAGAGCGGAGCAATGGGATTAGTTTGGGATTGATACAGGGCTGTGGGAAGAGAGCGGGGCAGTAGGATTGGTTTGGGATGGATACAGGGCTATGGGGAGAGAATGGAGCAGTGGGATTAGTTTGGGATTGATGCAGGGCTATGGGGAGAGAGTAGAGCTGCGGGATTAGTTTGGGATTGATATAGGGCTATGGGGAGAGAACGGGGTAGTGAGAGAAGTTTGCGATTGATACAGGGCTATGGTGAGAGTGTGGAGTAGTGGGATTAGTTTGCGATTGATACAGGGCTATGGGGGGTGAGCGGGGCGGTGGGATTAATTTGGGATTGACACAGGGCTACGGGAAGAGAGCGGAGCAATGGGATATGTTAGGGATTGATACAAGGCTATGGGAAGAGTGTGGGGCGGTGGGATTAATTTGTGATTAATACAGGGCTATGGGGAGAGAGCAGAGCAATGGGATTAGTTTGGGATTGATACAGGGCTATGGGGAGAGAGCGGGGCAGTGGGATAAGTTTGGTATTGATACAGGGCTATGGGGAGAGAGTGGGGCGGTGGGATTAGTTTGGGATTGATACAGGGCTATGGGGAGAGAGTAGGGCTGTGGGATTAGTTTGGGATTGATACAGGGCTATGGGGAGAGAGTGGAGCGGTGGGATTAGTTTGGGATTGAACAGGGCTATGGGGAGAGAGTGGGGCGGTGGGATTAGTTTGCGATTGATACAGGGCTATGTGGAGAGAGTGGGCAGTGGGATTAGTTTGGAATTGATACAGGGTTGCGGGGAGAGAGTGGAGCAGTGGGATTAGTTTGGGATTGATACAGGGCTGCGGCGAGAGAGTGGAGCAGTGGGATTAGTTTGGGATTGATACAGGGCTGTGGGGAGAGAGTGGAGCAGTGGGATTAGTTTGGGATTGATACAGGGCTATGGGGGGCGAGCAGGGCGCTGGGATTAATTTGGGATTGATACAGGGCTATGGGAAGAGAGTGGAGCAATGGGATTAGTTTGGGATTGATACAGGGCTATGGGGAGAGAGTGGGGCAGTGGGATTCGTTTGGGATTGATACAAGGCTATGGGGAGAGAGTGGGGCAGTGGGATTAGTTTGGGATTGATACAGGGCTATGGGGAGAGAGTGGGGCAGTGGGATTAGTTTGGGATTGATACAAGGCTATGGGGAGAGAGTGGGGCAGTGGGCTTAATTTGGGATTGATACAGGGCTATGGGAAGAGAGTAGAGCAATGGGATTAGTTTGGGATTGATACAGGGCTTTGGGAAGAGAGTGGGGCAGTGGGATTAGTTTGGGATTGATACAAGGCTATGGGGAGAGAGTGGGGCAGTGGGATTAGTTTGGGATTGATACAGGGCTATGGGGAGAGAGTGGGGCAGTGAGATTAGTTTGGGATTGATACAAGGCTGTGGGGAGAGAGTGGGGCAGTGGGATTAGTTTGGGATTGATACAAGGCTGTGGGGAGAGAGCGGGGCGGTGGGATTAGTTTGGGATTGATACAGGGTTATGGGGTGAGAGTGGAGCAGTGGGATTAGTTTGGGATTGATACAGGGCTATGGGGAGAGAGTGGAGCAGTGGGATTAGTTTGGGATTGATACAGGGCTATGGGGAGAGAGTATGGCTGTGGGATTAGTTTGGGATAGATACAGCGCAATAGAGAGGGAGCAGGGCAGTGGGAGTAGTTTGGGATTGATACAGTGCTATGGGGAGAGAGTGGAGCAGTGGGATTACTTTGGGATTGATACAGGGCTATGGGGAGAGAGTGGGGCAGTGGGATTAGTTTGGGATTGATACAGGGCTATAGAAGAGAGAGGGGCAGTAGGATTAGTTTGGGATTGATACAGGACTATGGGGAGAGATCAGGTGGTGGGATTAGTTTGCGATATAATACAAGGTTATGGGGAGAGAGTGGAGCAATGGGATTAGTTTGGGATTGATACAGGGTTATGGGGTGAGAGTGGAGCAGTGGGATTAGTTTGGGATTGATACAGGGCTATGGGGAGAGAGTGGAGCAGTGGGATTAGTTTGGGATTGATACAGTGCTATGGGGAGAGAGTGGAGCAGTAGGATGAGTTTGGGATTTGTACAGGGCTATGGGGAGAGAGTGGGGCAGTGGGATTAGTTTGGGATTGATACAGGGCTATGGGGAGAGAGTGGAGCAGTGGGATTAGTTCAGGATTGAACTAGTAAAGAGCTGGCACAGATATGAACGACCGAGCGGCCTCCTTCAGTATTATAAACTTCTACAGGAATCGGTCCTTGGACCCCAGCTATTCACAATGTATATTAATGATGATCTAGACAAGGGAACTAGATGTAAAATCTCCAAATTTGCAGACGACACAAAGCTGGGTGGGCGTGTGTGCTGTGAGGAGGATGCCGAGAAACTCCAGGATGATTTGGACAGGTTGAGTGATTGGGCAGAAGCATGGCAGATGCAATATAACGTGGATAAATGTGAGGTTATCCACTTTGGTGGCAAAAACAGGAAGGCAGATTATTATCTGAATGGCAATAGATTGGGAGAAGGGGAAGTGCAACGAGACCTGGGTGTCCTTGTGCACCAGTCGCTGAAGGTAAGCATGCAGGTGCAGCAGGCGGTTAAGAAGGCAAATGGCATGTTGGCCTTCATAACAAGAGGGTTCGAGTACAGGAACAAGGATGTCTTGCTGCAGTTGTACAGGGCCTTGGTGAGACCACACCTTGAGTATTGTGTGCAGTTTTGGTCACCTTATCTGAGGAAGGATGTTCTTGCCATGGAAGGAGTTCAGCGAAGATTCACCAGGCTGATACCTGGGATGGCAGGAATGACGTATGAGGAGAGATTGGGTCGATTGGGCTTGTACTCGCTGGAGTTTAGAAGAATGAGAGGGGATCTCATTGAAACTTCTAAAATTCTGACAGGACTGAACAGACTAGATGCAGGAAGGATGTTCCCGATGGTCGGGAAGTCTAGAACTAGGGGTCACAGTCTAAGGATGAGGGTAGGCCATTTAGGACAGAAATGAGGAGCAATTTCTTCACCCAGAGTGGTGAACCTGTGGAATTCTCTACCACACAAGGCAGTAGAGGCCAATACATTAAATATATTCAAGAAGGAGTTGGATACATTTCTTAAGGCTAAAGGGATCAAGGGGTATGGGGAGAAAGCAGGGACCGGGTGCTGAATTTGGATGATCAGCCATGATCGCATTGAATGGCGAAGCAGGCTCGAGGGGCCAAATGGCCTACTCCTGCTCCTATCTTCTATGTTTATACATTTCTACCGCAACGGGCTTGCCTAGGTAATATTTTCTGTCTTTGTCTCTCTGGTAATGAAGCACTTCCTTCTAAAAATACTTTAAAAGAGTTGATAAAAACAGAACCTACCCCTGCAATCCAAAAAGGTGATGTATGTCTTAATACTGCGCTATGACTATTGGCAAGGGCCCAGGTCAGACTCGAGAGAGTTGGTTGTAAGTGGATGACAGATTGCCAAATACCAGGCACTGACACCCACAAAGCTTCCTGTTCAAACAGCTCACGAACCGCGGTGGGCGGTTTTCTCCTTCCGCTTGTTGTTGTTGTCAGCTTGGCTCAGTGGGGAGCAGTCTCTCTCGTCTCGAAGGTCAGAAGGGTTGTGGGTTCGAGGCTGCAATCCAGAGACTTGAGCCCCTTAATCCAGGCCGACATCCCCAGCACTGAGGGAGTGCTGCACTCTCTGAGGGGGCAGTACTGAGGGAGTGCGGCACTGAGGGACCGCTGCACTGTTAGAGGGACAGTGCAGCGCTCCCTCAGTACAGCCTCTCCGACAGTGCAGCACTCCCTCAGTACTGCCCCACCGACAGTGCAGCGCTCCCTCAGTAAAGCCCCTCCGACAGTGCAGCACTCCCTCAGTACTGCCCCACCGACAGTGCAGCGTTCCCTCAGTACAGCCCCTCCGACAGTGCAGCACTCCCTCAGTACTGCCCCTCCGACAGTGCAGCGCTCCCTCAGTACTGCCCCACCAACAGTGCAGCGCTCCCTCAGTACAGCCCCTCCGACAGTGCAGCGCTCCCTCAGTACAGCCCCTCCGACAGTGCAGCACTCCCTCAGTACTGACCCTCCGACACTGCAGCGCTTCCTCAGTACTGCCCCCCGACAGTGCAGCACTCCCTCAGTACAGCACTCCCTCAGTACTGACCCTCCGACAGTGCGGCGCTCCCTCAGTACTGCCCCCCGACAGTGCAGCACTCCCTCAGTACAGCCCCTCCGACAGTACAGCACTCCCTCAGTACTGACTCTCCGACAGTGCAGAGCACCCTCAGTACTGCCCTTCCGACAGTGCGGCGCTCCCTCAGTACTGCCCCTCCAACAGTGCAGCACTCACTCAGTACTGACCCTCCGACAGTGCAGCTCTCCCTCAGTACTGCCCCTCCGACAGTGCAGCACTCCCTCAGTACTGCCCCCCGACCGTGCAGCACTCCCTCAGTACAGCCCCTCCGACAGTACAGCACTCCCTCAGGACTGACCCTCCGACAGTGCAGCGCTGCCTCAGTACTGACCATCTGACAGTGCAGAGCACCCTCAGTACTGCCCCTCCGACAGTGCAGCGCTCCCTCAGTACTGCCCCTCCGACAGTGCAGCGCTCCCTCAGTACTGCTCCTCCGACAGTGCAGCGCTCCCTCTGTACTGCCCCACCGACAGTGCAGCGCTCCCTCAGTACTGCCCCTCCCACAATGCAGCACTCCCCCACCGACAGTGCAGCGCTCCCTCAGTACAGCCCCTCCGACAGTGCAGTGCTCCCTCAGTACTGCCCCCCAACCGTGCAGCACTCCCTCAGTACAGCCCCTCCGACAGTACAGCACTCCCTCAGTACTGCCGCTCCGACCGTGCAGCGCTCCCTCAGTACTGCCCCAACGACAGTGCAGCGCTCCCTCAGTACTGCCCCTCCGACAGTGCAGCGCTCCCTCAGTACTGCCCCTCCGACAGTGCAGCGCTCCCTCAGTACTGCCCCTCCGACAGTGCAGCGCTCCCTCAGTACTGCCCCTCCGACAGTGCAGCGCTCCCTCAGTACTGCCCCTCCGACAGTGCGGCGCTCCCTCAGTACTGCCCCCCGACAGTGCAGCACGCCCTCAGTACTGCCCCTCCGACAGTGCAGCGCTCCCTCAGTACTGCCCCCCGACAGTGCAGCGCTCCCTCAGTACTGCCCCCCGACAGTGCAGCGCTCCCTCCGCACTGACCCTCCAGCAGTGCAGGGGAGTGTCGGCCCTGGATTATGGGGCTCGAGTCTCTGGTGTGGGGGGAGGGGCTCAAACCCACGATGACTTTCTAGCTCCGAGGCGAGAGACGGAGTGCTACCAACGGAGCCACGGCTGACACCGTAGAAAAGAACGAGGAGAGGCGGCGACATAAACTGAAGGGTACGATCCTAAAGTGGGTGCATGAACAGAGAGACCTGGGGGTATGTGTGCACAAATCGTTGTAGGTGGCAGGGCAGATGGAGAAAGTGGTTAAAAAAGCATACAGGATCCTGGGCTTCATAAATAGAGACATAGAGTACAAAAGCAAGGAAGTTATGATGAACCTTTATAAAACACTGGTTCGGCCTCAACTGGGGTATTGTGTCCAGTTCTGGGCACCGCACTTTCGGAAGGATGTGAAGGCCTTAGTGAGTGTGCAGAAAAGATTTATGAGAATGATTCCAGGGATGAGGGACTTCAGTTACGTGGATAGACTGGAGAAGCTGGGGTTGTTCTCCTTGGAGCAGAGAAGGTGTGCGGGTTAGGTTGATTGGTTATGATAAAATTGACCCTTAGTGTTAGGGGGATTAAATACGTGGGGCTACGGGGATAGGGTGGGATATGTGTCGGTGCAGGCTCGATGGGCCGAAATGGCCTCTATCTGCACTGTGGGGTTTCTGTGATTTCTGTGAAGGTTAAGAGGAGATTTGATGGAGGTGTTCAAAATCATGAGGGGTCTGGACAGAGTAGAGAGAAACTGTTCCCATTGGCGGAAGGGTCGAGAACCAGAGGACACAGATTTAAGGTAATTGGCAGAAGAACCAAAGGCGACATGAGGAAAAACTTTTTTACGCAGCGAGGGGTTAGGATCTGGAACGCACTGCCTGAAAGGGTGGTGGAGGCAGATTCAATCATTGCTTTCAAAAAAAGGGAAAAATTTGCAGGACTACGGGGAAATAGCAGGAGGGATGTCCCAAAGCACTTTACAGCCAATGAAGTACTTTTGAAGTGTAGTCACTGTTATAACGTAGGAAACACGGCAGCCAATTTGTGCACAGCAAGATCCCACAGTGAGGTAAATGACCAGATAACTTGTTTTTTCAGTGATGTTGTGTTGAGGGATAAATATTGGTCCCAGGACACCGGGAAGAACTCCAGCTGCTTGTCTTCCAATCTTTTACGTCCCACCTGAGGGGGCAGACGCGGCCCTTGGTTTAACGTCTCATCCAAAAGGCAGTGCAGTTAATTTTGCATTGAGCACTGTCCAGTTTCGCCCCACCCCCATCCCCAACCCCTCCAATCTCCCAGGTCCAGTGCCTGCGTGCTTTTAAAATACAACAAGGAGAGGGCGCAATGGAGATTTACCAGAATGGTACCAGGGATGAGGGACTTGAGATGTGGTGAGGTCTCTCGACAAAAGATGACAAGGGACACAGCAGCTCAACACCATCACAGCAAAAGAAAACAAACCTTTATTGCTTTTCGAATAATTGGTTTACAGACACAAGCAAAATTCAACGGGACCGACATCTTGGGGTGGGGGCGGCAGGGGTCTTGCAGCACGTCCGCACCTTCTGATCCTGCAATTCTCCCATCAACTGCACTCGTCCCCTGTCTCGCCCTCTCTCCCATCCTCTGACCCCCGACCTCGCCATCCCTGACGCTGCCATCCCCGACCCTTGACCTCACCATCGCTATCCTGACGCCCCCGACCTCGCCATCTCTGACCCTGCCATCCCCAACCCTTGACCTCACCATCCTCAATCCCCGACCTCACCATCCCTGACCCTGCCATCCCCAACCCTTGACCTCACCGTCCTCGACCCCTGACCTCGCCATCCTGACACCCCCCGACCTCGCCATCTCCTGACCCTGCCAACCTCGCATTCCCTCATCAATTGACTCTGACCTCGCCTTCCCCCAACCCCGACCTCGCCATCCCTTCCCCCGACTTGGCCCGCGGGGCCGTCGCGAGGGTCAAGACACGATGTCCTCCAGGGCGGCCTGGAGCTCGGGGTAGCGGTACTTGTACCCGCTCTGCAAGGTGCGCTCAGGCACCACCCGCTGGCCCTCCAGCAACATCACCCCCCGCTCGGCACCCAGCACGGCCTGCACCGCCAACCCAGGCAGGGCCAGCAGCGCCGGACGCCTTAGGCTGGCCGCCAGCGCCCCCGTGAACTCGCCGTTGGTGTTCTGGGTGGGGGCCACCCCGTTCAGAACGCCCGTCACCGACCCGTTGTCCAGCGCGTGTGCGATGATCCCGCCCAGGTCCTCCACGTGGATCCACGGGAAGTACTGCTGGCCAGACCCGATCGGTCCTCCAACCCCCAGCCAGAATGGCCAAATCATCTGCTTGATGGCACCGCCGTCCTTGCCCAGCACCACTCCTGGGGAACGGAGAGAGAGCGAGTGAGGGTTAGAGGGGAGCCGTACACAGCACCACCCCTGGGGAACGGAGAGAGAGAGAGCGAGGGAGGGTTAGAGGGGAGATGTACACAGCACCACTCCTGGGGAGAGAGAGAGCGAGAGAGGGTTAGAGGGGAGTCGTACACAGCACCACCCCTGGGGAACGGAGAGAGAGAGAGCGAGGGAGGGTTAGAGGGGAGTCGTACACAGCACCACTCCTGGGGAACGGAGAGAGAGGGTTAGAGGGGAGATGTACACAGCACCACTCCTGGGGAGAGAGAGAGCGAGAGAGGGTTAGAGGGGAGACGTACACAGCACCACCCCTGGGGAACGGAGAGAGAGAGAGAGGAGGTTAGAGGGGAGACGTACACAGCACCACTCCTGGGGAATGGGGAGAGAGCGAGAGGGGGTTAGAGGGGAGACGTACACAGCACCACTCCTGGGGAATGGGGAGAGAGTGAGAGGGGGTTAGAGGGGAGACGTACACAGCACCACTCCTGGGGAACGGAGAGAGAGAGAGAGGGGGTTAGAGGGGAGACGTACACAGCACCACTCCTGGGGAATGGGGAGGAGAGCGAGAGGGGGTTAGAGGGGAGACATACACAGCACCACTCCTGGGGAACGGGGAGAGAGCGAGAGGGGGTTAGAGGGGAGACGTACACAGCACCACTCCTGGGGAATGGGGAGAGAGCGAGAGGGGGTTAGAGGGGAGACGTACACAGCACCACTCCTGGGGAGAGAGAGAGCGAGAGGGGGTTAGAGGGGAGACGTACACAGCACCACTCCTGGGGAATGGGGAGAGAGCAAGAGGGGGTTACAGGGGAGACATACACAGCACCACTCCTGGGGAATGGGGAGAGAGTGAGAGGGGGTTAGAGGGGAGACATACACAGCACCACTCCTGGGGAATGGGGAGAGAGCGAGAGGGGGTTAGAGGGGAGACGTACACAGCACCACTCCTGGGGAATGGGGAGAGCAAGAGAGGGTTAGAGGGGAGACATACACAGCACCACTCCTGGGGAATGGGGAGAGAGTGAGAGGGGGTTAGAGGGGAGACATACACAGCACCACTCCTGGGGAATGGGGAGAGAGCGAGAGGGGGTTAGAGGGGAGACGTACACAGCACCACTCCTGGGGAATGGGGAGAGAGCGAGAGGGGGTTAGAGGGGAGACATACACAGCACCACTCCTGGGGAATGGGGAGAGAGTGAGAGGGGGTTAGAGGGGAGACGTACACAGCACCACTCCTGGGGAATGGGGAGAGAGTGAGAGGGGGTTAGAGGGGAGACATACACAGCACCACTCCTGGGGAATGGGGAGAGAGTGAGAGGGGGTTAGAGGGGAGACGTACACAGCACCACTCCTGGGGAATGGGGAGAGAGCGAGAGGGGGTTAGAGGGGAGACATACACAGCACCACTCCTGGGGAATGGGGAGAGAGCGAGAGGGGGTTAGAGGGGAGACGTACACAGCACCACTCCTGGGGAATGGGGAGAGCAAGAGAGGGTTAGAGGGGAGACATACACAGCACCACTCCTGGGGAATGGGGAGAGAGTGAGAGGGGGTTAGAGGGGAGACGTACACAGCACCACTCCTGGGGAATGGGGATGAGAGCGAGAGGGGGTTAGAGGGGAGACATACACAGCACCACTCCTGGGGAATGGGGAGAGAGTGAGAGGGGGTTAGAGGGGAGACGTACACAGCACCACTCCTGGGGAATGGGGAGAGAGTGAGAGGGGGTTAGAGGGGAGACGTACACAGCACCACTCCTGGGGAATGGGGAGAGAGTGAGAGGGGGTTAGAGGGGAGACGTACACAGCACCACTCCTGGGGAATGGGGAGAGAGCGAGAGGGGGTTAGAGGGGAGACATACACAGCACCACTCCTGGGGAATGGGGAGAGAGCGAGAGGGGGTTAGAGGGGAGACGTACACAGCACCACTCCTGGGGAATGGGCAGAGAGAGCGAGAGGGGGTTAGAGGGGAGAGGTAAACAGCACCACTCCTGGGGAATGGAGAGAGAGCGAGAGGGGGTTAGAGGGGAGACGTACACAGCACCACTCCTGGGGAATGGGAGGGGGGGGGGGAGGGGAAGGGGGAGTGGGAGGGAGAAAGAGAACCAAAGGAAACAGGAGCAAGAGAAAGACAGGAAAGTGCCAGTCCAGGGAGAAGAGAGATCATACACAACAACTTGCCATTATATAGCGCGTTTAACACCTTTAAATGGCAGGGTTAACAAGCAGGGCCACGACTGGCTTCAGGGAAATCAGCCATGGTTGCCCAGTCCCGATCACTGGCGGGGGTTGGGGGGGAGGGGGGAAGACAAGGATCGGAGTCGGCTGGGCGCGCTGCACCCCTCAGTCGAATATCCCATCGAATCTCAGGCTGGGTCGGAGGTCGCGGACCGGGCGCTCAAGGTGCGGGGTTGGAGGGGGCGGCGGGAAAACCCACCTAGCCTTTAAAAAATAAAAAGGCTGCTCTTCAAAGTGGTGGGCCGTGGGTTTTCTCAGTCAACCTGGGAGGGCGGCCGGGGGCCTCGGTTTAACGTCTCATCCGAAAGACGGTGCAGTCCATCTCGCCTTGGATGATCCCGTTCTCCCCGCCCCTCTCATGCCTGCGTACAACAAGGAGGGGGTGCAGGAGATTCACCAGAATGGTACCGGGGGATGAGGGACTTCAGTGATGTGGAGAGACTTCGAGAGTTAGCTGGTCTTGTTCGCCTTCGAGCAGAGAAGGTTAAGAGGAGAAACTGTTTCCATTGGCAGGAGGGTCGGTAACCAGAGGACACAGATTTAAGATACTTGGCAAAAGAACCAGAGGGGGGAGATGAGCAGTAGTGTATTTACGCAGTGAGTTGTTGTGATCTGGAACGCGCTGCCTGAAATTGCGGTGGAAGCAGATTCAAGAGTAACTTTCAAAAAGAGAACTGGGTAAATACCTGAAGGGGAAAAAATTTGCAGGACCATGGGGGGGAAAAGGGCAGGAGGGAGCGGGACTAATCAGGCTGCTTTTTCCAGAGGCTGCACGGGTACGATGGGCCTGAATGGCCTCTTTCTGTGCTGCATGATTCTAGAACCACGGGGCAGTTTCAGGATAAGGGGTCGCCCATTTAAGACGGAGATGAGGAGGAATTTCTTCTCTCAGAGGGACGTGAATCTTTGGAATTCTCTGCCCCAGAGAGCGGTGGAGGCTGGGTCATTAAATATATTTAAGAACTTAAGAATATAAGAAATGGAAGCAGGAGTCGGCATGTCGGCCCTGCTCCGCCATTCAATGAGATCATGGCTGATCTTCTGCCTCAACTCCATTCACCGGCCCTATCGCCACATCCCTTGATGCCCTTACTAGTCAGAAATCTATCGACTTCTGTTTTGAATATATCCAACGACTGAGCCTCCACAGCCCTCTGGGGTAGAGAATTCAAAGATTCACCGCCCTCTGTGTGAAGAAATTTCTCCTCATCTCAGTCCTGAATGGCCGACCCTTTATCCTGAGGCTGTGGCCCCTGGTTCTCGACTCCCCAGCCAAGGGAAACATTCTCCCAGCATCCACCCTATCAAGCCCTGTAAGAATACAGGCCTAGTTTACTCAATCTCTTCTCATACGACAGTCCCGCCATCCCAGGAATCAATCCTGTGAACCTTCGTTGCACTCCCTCTATGGCAAGTATATCCTCCCTTACGTAAGGAGAACCAAAACTGTACACAATAAGTTGGAGATAGGACAGATATTTGAGCTACAGGGGAGTCGAGGTGTGGGGATCGGCGGGAAAGTAGAGTTGAGGCCAAGATCAGATCAGCCATGATCTTATTGAATGGCGGAGCAGGCTCGAGGGGCCGAATGGCCTGTTCCTGGCTCCTATTTCTTATGTTCTTATTGAACTTACCGGAACGCACGATGACCTGACGCACGACCTGGCCCTTGTCTGCCGGCAGCTGTGCGGCCTCCTCCCAGTCCCTCACCATGACGGGACATGAAGTCAAAGTCACCGCCTGGGCTGCTCTCGTCGTACTCAGTGGTCAGACTCGGCCGATAGTACCCTGGGGGGCAGGGGAGGGAGGGGGGGGGGGGAGGAGGGGGGGGAGGGGAGGGGAGGGGGGGGTGAAAGAGAGTAAATCAGTCACTGCGCACAAATCTGTGAAGGCTCCCTCAGTACTGCCCCTCCGACAGTGCAGCACTTCCCTCAGTACTGCCCCTCCGACAGTGGGAGCACTCCCTCAGTACAGCCCCTCCGACAGTGCAGAGCTCCCTCAGTACTGCCCCTCCGACATTGCTGCACTCCCTCAGTACTGCCCCTCCGACAGTGCAGCCCTCCCTCAGTACTGCCCCTCCGACAGTGCAGTGCTCTCAGTACTGCCCCTCCGACAGTGCAGCGCTCCCTCAGTACTGCCCCTCCGACAGTGCAGCGCTCCTCAGTACTGCCCCTCCGACAGTGCAGTGCTCCCTCAGTACTGCCCCTCCGACAGTGCAGCGCTCCCTCAGTACTGCCCCTCCGACAGTGCAGTGCTCTCTCAGTACTGCCCCTCCGACAGTGCCGCGCTCCCTCAGTACTGCCCCTCCGACAGTGCAGTGCTCCCTCAGTACTGCCCCTCCGACAGTGCAGCGCTCCCTCAGTACTGCCCCTCCGACAGTGCAGTGCTCTCTCAGTACTGCCCCTCCGACAGTGCAGCGCTCCCTCAGTACTGCCCCTCCGACAGTGCAGCACTCCCTCAGTACTGCCCCTCCGACAGTGCAGTTCTCTCAGTACTGCCCCTCCGACAGTGCGGCACACCCTCAGTACTGCCCCTCCGACAGTGCGGCGCTCCCTCAGTACTGCCATTCCGACAGTGTGGCACTCCCCAAGGCGCTGCACAGGAGCGATATTAAACAAAATTCGACACTGAGCCACCTCAGGAGATATTCGGACAGATGACCAAAAGCTCGGTCGAAGCGGTAGGTTTTAAGGAGCGTGTTAAAGGTGGAGAGAGAGGCGGAGAGGTTTAGGCAGGGAATTCCAAAGCTTAGGGCCCAGGCAACAGAAGGCATGGCCTCCAATGCTGGAGCGATTATAATCAGGGATGCTCAAGAGGGCAGAATTAGAGGAGCGCCGATATCTCGGGGGGTTGTGGGGCTGAAGGAGATTACAGGGATAGGAAGGGGGTGAAGCCATGGAGGGATTTGAAAACAAGGAAGAGAATTTTGGTCAAAGAAGTAGATTTTAAAGGAGGAGAGTGAGGCGGAGAGGTTTAAGCATGGAATTCCAGAGCTTACGGCCCAGGCAGCTGAAGGCACGGCCGCCAATGGTGGCGCGATTATAATCAGGGGGATGCGCAAGAGGCCCGGATTGGAGAAGCGCAGGGTTGTAGGGCTGGAGGAGGTTACTGAGATGGGGGGGCGGAGGCCATGGAGTACAAAAGCAAGGAAGTTATGCTAAACCTTTACAAATCTCTGGTTAGGCCTCAAAGAAACACTTGCATTTACATCGCACCATTCACAAGCTCAAGACTACAGGCATAGGGGCAGCCACGGGGCGGGGCCCCAGGCAGGCGGGCAGCCACGGGGCGGGGCCCCAGGCAGGCGGGCAGCCACGGGGCGGGGCCCCAGGCAGGCAGGCAGCCACGGGGCGGGGCCCCAGGCAGGCGGGCAGCCACGGGGCGGGGCCCCAGGCAGGCGGGCAGCCACGGGGCGGAGCCCCAGGCAGGCGGGCAGCCACGGGGCGGAGCCCCAGGCAGGCGGGCAGCCACGGGGCGGAGCCCCAGGCAGGCGGGCAGCCACGGGGCGGAGCCCCAGGCAGACGGGCAGCCACGGGGCGGAGCCCCAGGCAGGCGGGCAGCCACGGGGCGGAGCCCCAGGCAGACGGGCAGCCACGGGGCGGAGCCCCAGGCAGACGGGCAGCTCCCCAGGCAGACGGGCAGCCACGGGGCGGAGCCCCAGGCAGACGGGCAGCTCCCCGGGCAGACGGGCAGCCACGGGGCGGAGCCCCAGGCAGACGGGCAGCGCCCCAGGCAGACGGGCAGCCACGGGGTGGAGCCCCAGGCAGACGGGCAGCCACGGGGCGGAGCTCCAGGCAGACGGGCAGCCACGGGGCGGAGCCCCAGGCAGACGGGCAGCCACGGGGCGGAGCTCCAGGCAGACGGGCAGCCACGGGGCGGAGCTCCAGGCAGACGGGCAGCCACGGGGCGGAGCTCCAGGCAGACGGGCAGCCACGGGGCGGAGCTCCAGGCAGACGGGCAGCCACGGGGCGGAGCCCCAGGCACACAGATGACTAAGCGGCACCCTCTGCGCAATTTACCAACTCCGGTGAGCAGGACCCAAACCCGTGGCGGTTTCTTGGCACCAACAATGGCGGTCCTCAGCGTCTTTGTGGTGTTAACCCGGCTCGACACCACCTCTTCCTTGAACTTTGCATTCCATCTGTAAGGGCAGGAGCAAGGGGCACGAGCTAAACACTGCCACCCACACACACAAACAAACACACACACGCACGCCCCCTCTGTCTCTCTCTCGCGCGCGCGCGCGCCCCTCCTCCGTCACTCTCACGACACGCATCCTCTCCATCTCTCTCGCGTTGCGCGCCCCCTCCGTCTCTCTCTCGCGCCCCCTCCCTTCCGTCTCTCACGCGCGCGCCCCACCTCCGTCTCTCTCGCGACGCGCGCCCCTTCCGTCTCTCTCTCGCGCGCGCGCCCCCCTCCGTCTCTCTCTCGCGCGCGCGCCCCCTCCGTCTCTCTCTCGCGCGCCCCTCCGTCTCTCTCTCGCGCGCCCCCTCCGTCTCTCTCTCGCGCGCCCCCTCCGTCTCTCTCTCGCGCGCCCCCTCCGTCTCTCTCTCGCGCGCGCGCCCCCTCCGTCTCTCTCGCGCGCGCCCCCCTCCGTCTCTCTCTCGCACGCCCCCTCCATCTC
>NC_140990.1:14554683-14575593 GCF_052327205.1 Somniosus microcephalus | reverse complement strand
GAGAGGGGTGCGCGCTGAGATTAGTTTGGGATGGATACAGGGCTATGGGGAGAGAGTAGGGCTGCGGGATTAGTTTGGGATTGATACAGGCCTATGGGGAGAGAGCGGGGCAGTAGGATTGGTTTGGGATGGATACAGGCTATGGGAGAGAGCGGAGCAGTGGATTAGTTTGGGATTGATGCAGGACTATGGGAGAGATTGGGGTGCTGGGATTAGTTTGGGATTGATACAGGGCTATGGGGAGAGAGCGGGGCGGTGGGATTAGTTTGGAATTGATACAGGGCTATGGGAGGAAAGCAGGCCGTGGGATTTCTTTGGGGATTGATACAGGGCTATGGGAAGAGAGTGGAGCAATGGGATTAGTTTGGGATTGATACAGGGCTGTGGGAAGAGAGCGGGGCAGTAGGATTGGTTTGGGACGGATACAGGGCTATGGGGAGAGAATGGAGCAGTGGGATTAGTTTGGGATTGATGCAGGGCTATGGGGAGAGAGTAGAGCTGCGGGATTAGTTTGGGATTGATATAGGGCTATGGGGAGAGAGCGGGGCAGTGGGGTTAGTTTGGGATTGATACAGGGCTATGGGGAGAGAGTGGGGCAGTGGGGTTAGTTTGGGATTGATACAGGGCTATGGGGAGAGAATGGGGCAGTGGAATTAATTTGAGATTGATACAGCGCTATGGGGAGAGAGTGGGACAGTGGGGTTAGTTTGGGATTGATACAGGGCTATGGGGAGAGAGCGGGGCAGTGGAATTAGCTTGAGACTGATACAGGGCTATGGGAGAGAGCGGGGCAGTGGGATAAGTTTGGTATTGATACAGGGGCTATGGGGAGAGAGTGGGGCGGTGGGATTAGTTTGGGATTGATACAGGCTATGGGGAGAGCGCGGGGCGGGTGGGTTTAGTTTGGGATTGATACAGGGCTATGGGGAGAGAGTAGGGGCTGTGGGATTAGTTTGGGATTGATACAGGGCTATGGGGAGAGAGTGGAGCATTGGGATTAGTTTGGGATTGATACAGGGCTATGGGGGATAGAGCGGGCATGGGATTAGTTTGGGATTGATACAGGGCTATGGGGAGGGAGTGAGGCAGTGGATTACTTTGGATTGATACAGGGCTATGGGAGAGAGTATGGCTGTGGGATTAGTTTGGGATAGATACAGCGCAATAGGGAGGGAACAGGGCAGTGGGATTAGTTTGGAATTGATACAGGCTATGGGGAGAGAGCGGGGCAGCGGGATTAGTTTGGGATTGATACAGGGCTATAGGAAGAGAGAGGGGCAGTAGGATTAGTTTGGGATTGATACAGGACTATGGGGAGAGATCAGGCGGCGGGATTAGTTTGGATATAATACAAGGCTATGGGGAGAGAGTGGAGCAATGGGATTAGTTTGGGATTGAGACAGGGCTATGGGGTGAGAGTGGAGCAGTGGGATTAGTTTGGGATTGATGCAGGGCTATGGGAGAGAGTGGAGCAGTGGGATTCGTTTGGATTGATACAGTGCTATGGGGAGAGAGTGGAGCAGTAGGATGAGTTTGGGATTGATACAGGCTATGGGGAGAGAGTGGAGCAGTGGATTAGTTTGGGATTGATACAGGGCTATGGGGAGTGGAGCAGTGGATTAGTTCAGGATGAACTAGCAAAGAGCTGGCACAGATATGAACGACCGAGCGGCCTCCTTCAGTATTGTAAACTTCTACAGGGATCGGTCCTTGGACCCCAGCTATTCACAATATATATTAATGATGATCTAGACAAGGGAACTAGATGTAAATCTCCAAATTTGCAGACGACACAAAGCTGGGGTGGGCGTGTGTGCTGTGAGGAGGATGCGAGAAACTCCAGGATGATTTGGACAGGTTGGGTGATTGGGCAGAAGCATGGCAGATGCAAAATAACGTGGATAAATGTGAGGTTATCCACTTTGGTGGCAAAAACAGGAAGCAGATTATTATCTGAATGGCCATAGATTGGGAGAAGGGGAAGTGCAACGAGACCTGGGTGTCCTTGTGCACCAGTCGCTGAAGGTAAGCATGCAGGTGCAGCAGGCGGTAAGAAGGCAAATGGCATGTTGGCCTTCATAGCAAGAGGTGTTGAGTACAGGAACAAGGATGTCTTGCTGCAGTTGTACAGGGCCTTGGTGAGACCACACCTTGAGTATTGTGTGCAGTTTTGGTCACCTTACCTGAGGAAGGATGTTCTTGCCATGCAAGGAGTTAGGCGAAGATTCACCAGGCTAATACCTGGGATGGCAGGAATGACGTATGAGGGGAGATTGGGTCGATTGGGCTTGTACTCGCTGGAGTTTAGAAGAATGAGAGGGGATCTCATTGAAACTTCTAAAATTCTGACAGGACTGAACAGACTAGATGCAGGAAGGATGTTCCCGATGGTCGGGAAGTCCAGAACCAGGGGTCACAGTCTAAGGATAAGGGGTAGGCCATTTAGGACAGAGATGAGGAGGAATTTCTTCACCCAGAGAGTGGTGAACTGTGGAATTCTCTACCACAGAAGGCAGTGGGAGGCCAGTTCATTAAATATATTCAAGAAGGAGTTGGATACATTTCTTAAGGCTAAAGGGATCAAGGGGGTATGGGGAGAAAGCAGGGACCGGGTGCTGAATTTGGATGATCAGCCATGATCGCATTGAATGGCGAAGCAGGCTCGAGGGGCTGAATGGCCTACTCCTGCTCCTATCTTCTATGTTTCTACATTTCTACCGCAACGGGCTTGCCTAGGTAATATTTTCTGTCTTTGTCTCTCTGGTAATGAAGCACTTCCTTCTAAAAATACTTGAAAAGAGTTGATAAAAACAGAACCCACCCCTGCAATCCAAACAGGTGATGTATGTCTTAATACTGCGCTATGACTATTGGCAAGGGCCCAGGTCAGGCTCGAGAGAGTTGGTTGTAAGTGGATGACAGATTGCCAAATACCAGGCACTGACACCCACAAAGCTTCCTGTTCAAACAGCTCACGAAACGCGGTGGGCGGTTTTCTCCTTCCGCTTGTTGTTGTTCTCAGCTTGGCTCAGTGGGGAGCAGTCTCTCTCGTCTCTAGAGTCAGAAGGGTTGTGGGTTCGAGGCCGCAATCCAGAGACTTGAGGCCCATAATCCAGGCCGACATCCCCAGCACTGAGGGAGCGCTGCACTCTCTGAGGGGGCAGTACTGAGGGAGTGCGGCACTGAGGGACCGCTGCACTGTTAGAGGGACAGTGCAGCGCTCCCTCAGTACAGCCTCTCCGACAGTGCAGCATTCCCTCAGTACAGCCCCTCCGACAGTACAGCACTCCCTCAGTACTGACCCTCCGACAGTGCAGCGCTTCCTCAGTACTGACCCTCCAACAGAGCGGCGCTCCCTCAGTACTGCCCCTCCGACAGTGCAGCACTCCCTCAGTACTGCCCCTCCGACAGTGCAGCACTCCCTCAGTACTGCCCCTCCGACAGTGCGGCGCTCCCTCAGTACTGCCCCCCGACAGTGCAGCACTCCCTCAATACAGCCCCTCCGACAGTACAGCACTCCCTCAGTACTGACCCTCCGACAGTGCAGAGCACCCTCAGTACTGCCCTTCCGACAGTGCGGCGCTCCCTCAGTACTGCCCCTCCGACAGTGCAGCACTCATTCAGTACTGACCCTCCCACAGTGCAGCTCTCCCTCAGTACTGCCCCTCCGACAGTGCAGCACTCCCTCAGTACTGCCCCCCCGACCGTGCAGCACTCCCTCAGTACAGCCCCTCCGACAGTGCAGCACTTCCTCAGTACTGACCCTCCGACAGTGCAGAGCACCCTCAGTACTGCCCCTCCGACAGTGCAGCACTCCCTCAGTACTGCCCCTCCGACAGTGCGGCGCTCCCTCAGTACTGCCCCCCGACAGTGCAGCACTCCCTCAATACAGCCCCTCCGACAGTACAGCACTCCCTCAGTACTGACCCTCCGACAGTGCAGAGCACCCTCAGTACTGCCCTTCCGACAGTGCGGCGCTCCCTCAGTACTGCCCCTCCGACAGTGCAGCACTCATTCAGTACTGACCCTCCCACAGTGCAGCTCTCCCTCAGTACTGCCCCTCCGACAGTGCAGCACTCCCTCAGTACTGCCCCCCCGACCGTGCAGCACTCCCTCAGTACAGCCCCTCCGACAGTGCAGCACTTCCTCAGTACTGACCCTCCGACAGTGCAGAGCACCCTCAGTACTGCCCCTCCGACAGTGCAGCGCTCCCTCAGTACTGACCCTCCGACAGTGCAGCGCTTCCTCAGTACTGACCCTCCAACAGAGCGGCGCTCCCTCAGTACTGCCCCTCCGACAGTGCAGCACTCCCTCAGTACTGCCCCTCCCACAGTGCAGCACTCCCTCAGTACTGTCCCGACAGTGCAGCGCTCCCTCAGTACAGCCCCTCCGAGTGCAGTGCTTCCTCAGTACTGCCCCCCGACCGTGCAGCACTCCCTCAGTACAGCCCCTCCGACAGTACAGCACTCCCTCAGTACTGACCCTCCGACAGTGCAGCGCTCCCTCTGTACTGCCCCACCGACAGTGCAGCGCTCCCTCTATACTGCCCCACCGACAGTGCAGCGCTCCCTCAGTACAGCCCCGCCGACAGTGCAGCGCTCCCTCAGTACTGCCCCACCGACAGTGCAGCGCTCCCTCGGTACTGCAGCTCCGACAGTGCAGCGCTCCCTCAGTACTGCCCCTCTGACAGTGCGGCACACCCTCGGTACTGCCCCTCTGACAGTGCAGCGCTCCCTCAGTACTGCCCCACCGACAGTGCAGCGCTCCCTCAGTACAGCCCCTCCGACAGTACAGCACTCCCTCAGTACTGACCCTCCGACAGTGCAGCGCTTCCTCAGTACTGACCCTCCAACAGAGCGGCGCTCCCTCAGTACTGCCCCTCCGACAGTGCAGCACTCCCTCAGTACTGCCCCTCCGACAGTGCAGCACTCCCTCAGTACTGCCCCTCCGACAGTGCGGCGCTCCCTCAGTACTGCCCCCCGACAGTGCAGCACTCCCTCAATACAGCCCCTCCGACAGTACAGCACTCCCTCAGTACTGACCCTCCGACAGTGCAGAGCACCCTCAGTACTGCCCTTCCGACAGTGCGGCGCTCCCTCAGTACTGCCCCTCCGACAGTGCAGCACTCATTCAGTACTGACCCTCCCACAGTGCAGCTCTCCCTCAGTACTGCCCCTCCGACAGTGCAGCACTCCCTCAGTACTGCCCCCCCGACCGTGCAGCACTCCCTCAGTACAGCCCCTCCGACAGTGCAGCACTTCCTCAGTACTGACCCTCCGACAGTGCAGAGCACCCTCAGTACTGCCCCTCCGACAGTGCAGCGCTCCCTCAGTACTGACCCTCCGACAGTGCAGCGCTTCCTCAGTACTGACCCTCCAACAGAGCGGCGCTCCCTCAGTACTGCCCCTCTGACAGTGCAGCACTCCCTCAGTACTGCCCCTCCCACAGTGCAGCACTCCCTCAGTACTGTCCCGACAGTGCAGCGCTCCCTCAGTACAGCCCCTCCAAGTGCAGTGCTTCCTCAGTACTGCCCCCCGACCGTGCAGCACTCCCTCAGTACAGCCCCTCCGACAGTACAGCACTCCCTCAGTACTGACCCTCCGACAGTGCAGCGCTCCCTCTGTACTGCCCCACCGACAGTGCAGCGCTCCCTCTGTACTGCCCCACCGACAGTGCAGCGCTCCCTCAGTACAGCCCCGCCGACAGTGCAGCGCTCCCTCAGTACTGCCCCACCGACAGTGCAGCGCTCCCTCGGTACTGCAGCTCCGACAGTGCAGCGCTCCCTCAGTACTGCCCCTCTGACAGTGCGGCACTCCCTCGGTACTGCCCCTCTGACAGTGCAGCGCTCCCTCAGTACTGCCCCACCGACAGTGCAGCGCTCCCTCAGTACAGCCCCTCCGACCGTGCAGCACTCCCTCAGTACACACCGACAGTGCAGCGCTCCCTCAGTACTGCCCCTCCCACAGTGCAGCACTCTCAGTACTGCCCCTCCCACAGTGCAGCGCTCCCTCAGTACTGCCCCTCCGACAGTGCAGCGCTCCCTCAGTACTGCTCCTCCGACAGTGAAGCGCTCCCTCAGTACTGCCCCTCCGGCAGTGCAGCGCTCCCTCAGTACTGCCCCTCCGACACTGCAGCGCTCCCTCAGTACTGCCCCTCCCACAGTGCAGCGCTCCCTCAGTACTGCCCCTCCCACAGTGCAGCACTCCCTCAGTACTGCCCCTCCGACAGTGCAGCGCTCCCTCAGTACTGCCCCACCGACAGTGCAGCGCTCCCTCAGTGCTGCCCCTCCGACAGTGCAGCGCTCCCTCAGTACTGCCCCTCCGACAGTGCAGCGCTCCCTCAGTACTGCCCCTCCGACAGTGCGGCACTCCCTCGGTACTGCCCCTCTGACAGTGCAGCGCTCCCTCAGTACTGCCCCACCGACAGTGCAGCGCTCCCTCAGTACAGCCCCTCCGACCGTGCAGAGCACCCTCAGTACTGCCCCTCCGACAGTGCAGCGCTCCCTCAGTACTGCCCCTCCGACAGTGCAGCGCTCCCTCAGTACTGCCCCTCCCACAGTGCAGCACTCCCCCAGTACTGACCCTCCGATAGTGCAGTGCTCCCTCAGTACTGCCCCTCCCACAGTGCAGCGCTCCCTCAGTACTGCCCCTCCGACAGTGCAGCGCTCCCTCAGTACTGCCCCTCCGACAGTGCAGTGCTCCCTCAGTACTGCCCCTCCCACAGTGCAGCGCTCTCTCAGTACTGCCCCTCCGACAGTGCAGCGCTCCCTCAGTACTGACCCTCCGACAGTGCAGCGCTCCCTCCGCACTGACCCTCCCACAGTGCAGCGCTCCCTCAGTACTGCCCCTCCGACAGTGCAGCGCTCCCTCAGTACTGCCCCTCCCACAGTGCAGTGCTCCCTCAGTACTGACCCTCCGACAGTGCATCGCTCCCTCAGTACTGCCCCTCCCACAGTGCAGCGCTCCCTCAGTACTGCCCCTCCCACAGTGCAGCGCTCCCTCAGTACGGCCCCTCCAACAGTGCAGCGCTCCCTCAGTACTTCCCCTCCGACATTGCAGCGCTCCCTCAGTACTGACCCTCCGACAGTGCAGCGCTACCTCAGTACTGCCCCTCCCACAGTGCAGTGCTCCCTCAGTCCAGCCCCTCTGACAGTGCAGCGCTCCCTCAGTACTGCTCCTCCGACAGTGCAGCACTCCCTCAGTACTGCCCCTCCGGCAGTGCAGCGCTCCCTCAGTACTGCTCCTCCGACACTGCAGCGTTCCCTCAGTACTGCCCCTCCCACAGTGCAGCGCTCCCTCAGTACTGCCCCTCCCACAGTGCAGCACTCCCTCAGTACTGCCCCTCCGACAGTGCAGCGCTCCCTCAGTACTGCCCCACCGACAGTGCAGCGCTCCCTCAGTACTGCCCCTCCGACAGTGCAGCGCTCCCTCAGTACTGCCCCTCCGACAGTGCGGCACTCCCTCGGTACTGCCCCTCTGACAGTGCAGCGCTCCCTCAGTACTGCCCCACCGACAGTGCAGCGCTCCCTCAGTACAGCCCCTCCGACCGTGCAGCACTCCCTCAGTACAGCCCGACAGTGCAGCGCTCCCTCAGTACTGCCCCTCCCACAGTGCAGCGCTCCCTCAGTACTGACCCTGCGATAGTGCAGAGCACCCTCAGTACTGCCCCTCTGACAGTGCAGCGCTCCCTCAGTACCGCCCCTCCGACAGTGCAGCGCTCCCTCAGTACCGCCCCTCCGACAGTGCAGCGCTCCCTCAGTACTGCCCCTCCGACAGTGCGGCACTCCCTCGGTACTGCCCCTCTGACAGTGCAGCGCTCCCTCAGTACTGCCCCACCGACAGTGCAGCGCTCCCTCAGTACAGCCCCTCCGACAGTGCGGCACTCCCTCGGTACTGCCCCTCTGACAGTGCAGTGCTCCCTCAGTACTGCCCCACCGACAGTGCAGCGCTCCCTCAGTACTGCCCCTCCCACAGTGCAGCGCTCCCTCAGTACTGACCCTCCGACAGTGCAGCGCTCCCTCAGTACTGTCCCTCCCACAGTGCAGTGCTCCCTCAGTACTGCCCCTCCCACAGTGCAGTGCTCCCTCCGCACTGCCCCTCCCACAGTGCAGCGCTCCCTCAGTACTGCCCCTCCCACAGTGCAGCGCTCCCTCCGCACTGCCCCTCCCACAGTGCAGCGCTCCCTCAGTACTGCCCCTCCGACAGTGCAGCGCTCCCTCAGTACTGCCCCTCCCACAGTGCAGTGCTCTCTCCGCACTGCCCCTCCCACAGTGCAGCGCTCCCTCAGTACTGACCCTCCGACAGTGCAGTGCTCCCTCAGTACTGCCCCTCCCACCGTGCAGTGCTCCCTCAGTACTGTCCCTCCCACAGTGCAGCGCTCCCTCAGTACTGTCCCTCCCACAGTGCAGCGCTCCCTCAGTACTGACCCTCCCACAGTGCAGTGCTCCCTCAGTACTGTCCCTCCCACAGTGCAGCGCTCCCTCAGTACTGCCCCTCCGACAGTGCAGCGCTCCCTCAGTACTGCCCCTCCCACAGTGCAGTGCTCTCTCCGCACTGCCCCTCCCACAGTGCAGCGCTCCCTCAGTACTGACCCTCCGACAGTGCAGTGCTCCCTCAGTACTGCCCCTCCCACCGTGCAGTGCTCCCTCAGTACTGTCCCTCCCACAGTGCAGCGCTCCCTCAGTACTGTCCCTCCCACAGTGCAGCGCTCCCTCAGTACTGACCCTCCCACAGTGCAGTGCTCCCTCAGTACTGTCCCTCCCACAGTGCAGCGCTCCCTCAGTACTGACCCTCCCACAGTGCAGTGCTCCCTCAGTACTGTCCCTCCCACAGTGCAGCGCTCCCTCAGTACTGCCCCTCCCACAGTGCAGCGCTCCCTCAGTACTGTCCCTCCCACAGTGCAGCGCTCTCAGTACTGCCCCTCCCACAGTGCAGCGCTCCCTCAGTACTGTCCCTCCCACAGTGCAGTGCTCCCTCAGTACTGTCCCTCCCACAGTGCAGTGCTCCCTCAGTACTGTCCCTCCCACAGTGCAGTGCTCCCTCAGTACTGTCCCTCCCACAGTGCAGTGCTCCCTCAGTACTGCCCCTCCCACAGTGCAGGGGAGTGTCGGCCCGGGATTATGGGGCTCGAGTCTCTGGTGTGGGGGGAGGGGCTCAAACCCACGATGACCTTCTAGCTCCGAGGCGAGAGACGGAGTGCTACCAACTGAGCCACGGCTGACACAGTAGAAAAGAACGAGGAGAGGCGGCGGCAACAACATAAACTGAAGGGTACGATCCTAAAGGGGGTGCATGAACAGAGAGACCTGGGGGTGTGTGTGCACAAATCGCTGAAGGTGGCAGGGCAGATGGAGAAAGTGGTTAAAAAAGCATACAGGATCCTGGACTTCATAAATAGAGGCATAGAGTCCAAAAGCAAAGAAGTTATGATGAACCTTTATAAAACACTGGTTCGGCCTCAACTGGAGTATTGTGTCCAATTCTGGGCACCGTACTTTCGGAAGGATGTGAAGGCCTTAGAGAGGGCACAGAAAAGATTTATGAGAATGATTCCAGGGATGAGGGACTTCAGTTACGTGGATAGACTGGAGAAGCTGGGGTTGTTTTCCTTTGAGCAGAGAAGGTTAAGAGGAGATTTGATGGAGGTGTTCAAAATCATGAGGGGTCTGGACAGAGTAGATAGAGAGAAACTGTTCCCATTGGCGGAAGGGTCGAGAACCAGAGGACACAGATTTCAGGTAATTGGCAGAAGAACCAAAGGCGCCATGAGGAAAAACTTTTTTATGCAGCAAGTGGTTAGGATCTGGAATGCACTGCCTGAGAGGGTGGTGGAGGCAGATTCAATCACCGCTTTCAAAAAAAGGGAAAAATTTGCAGGACTACGGGGAAAGAGCAGGAGGGATGTCCCAAAGCACTTTACAGCCAATGAAGTACTTTTGAAGTGTAGTCACTGTTATAACGTAGGAAACACGGCAGCCAATTTGTGCACAGCAAGATCCCACAATGAGGTAAATGACCAGATAACTTGTTTTTTCAGTGATGTTGTGTTGAGGGATAAATATTGGTCCCAGGACACCGGGAAGAACTCCAGCTGCTTGTCTTCCAATAGTGGCCGTGGGATCTTTTACGTCCCACCTGAGGGGGCAGACGCGGCCCTCGGTTTAACGTCTCATCCAAAAGGCAGTGCAGTTAATTTTGCATTGAGCACTGTCCAGTTTCGCCCCACCCCCATCCCCAACCCCTCCAATCTCCCAGGTCCAGTGCCTGCGTACTTTTAAAATACAACAAGGAGAGGGCGCAAAGGAGATTTACCAGAATGGTACCAGGGATGAGGGACTTGAGATGTGATGAGGTCTCTCGACAAAAGATGACAAGGGACACAGCAGCTCAACACCATCACGGCAAAAGAAAACAAACCTTTATTGCTTTTCGAATAATTGGTTTAGACACAAGCAAAATTCAACGGGACCGACATCTTGGGGTGGGGGGCGGCAGGGGTCTTGCAGCACGTCCGCACCTTCTGATCCTGCAATTCTCCCATCAACTGCACTCGTCCCCTGTCTCGCTCTCTCTCCCATCCTCTGACCCCCGACCTCGCCATCCCTGACGCTGCCATCCCCGACCCTTGACCTCACCATCCTCGACCCCCGACCTCGCTATCCTGACGCCCCCGACCTCGCCATCTCTGACCCTGCCATCCCCAACCCTTGACCTCACCATCCTCGACCCCTGACCTCGCCATCCTGACACCCCCCGACCTCGCCATCCTCTGACCCCCGACCTCACCATCTCCTGACCCCTCACCCTGCCAACCTCACAATCCCTCATCAATTGACTCTGACCTCGCCTTCCCCCAACCCCGACCTCGCCATCCCCCTTCCCCCGACTTGGCCCGCGGGGCCGTCACGAGGGTCAGGACACGATGTCCTCCAGGGCGGCCTGGAGCTCGGGGTAGCGGTACTTGTACCCGCTCCGCAAGGTGCGCTCAGGCACCACCCGCTGGCCCTCCAGCAACATCACCCCCCGCTCGGCACCCAGCACGGCCTGCACCGCCAACCCAGGCAGGGCCAGCAGCGCCGGACGCCTCAGGCTGGCCGCCAGCGCCCCCGCAAACTCGCCGTTGGTGTTCTGGGTGGGGGCCACCCCGTTCAGAACGCCCGTCACCGACCCGTTGTCCAGCGCGTGTGCGATGATCCCGCCCAGGTCCTCCACGTGGATCCACGGGAAGTACTGCTGGCCGGACCCGATCGGTCCTCCGACCCCCAGCCAGAATGGCCAAATCATCTGCTTGATGGCACCGCCGTCCTTGCCCAGCACCACTCCTGGGGAACGGAGAGAGAGCGAGTGAGGGTTAGAGGGGAGCCGTACACAGCACCACCCCTGGGGAACGGAGAGAGAGAGAGAGGGGGTTAGAGGGGAGACGTACACAGCACCACTCCTGGGGAATGGGGAGAGAGCGAGAGGGGGTTAGAGGGGAGACGTACACAGCACCACTCCTGGGGAACGGGGAGAGAGTGAGAGGGGGTTAGAGGGGAGACGTACACAGCACCACTCCTGGGGAACGGAGAGAGAGAGAGCGAGGGAGGGTTAGAGGGGAGATGTACACAGCACCACTCCTGGGGAATGGAGAGAGAGTGAGAGAGGGGAGTCGGAACCAACACCAGTCCTGGGGAACGGAGAGAGAGAGAGCGAGGGAGGGTTAGAGGGGAGACGTACACAGCACCACTCCTGGGGAGAGAGAGGGAGGGTTAGAGGGGAGACGTACACAGCACCACTCCTGGGGAGAGAGAGAGCGAGAGAGGGTTAGAGGGGAGACGTACACAGCACCACTCCTGGGGAGAGAGAGAGCGAGAGAGGGTTAGAGGGGAGACGTACACAGCACCACTCCTGGGGAGAGAGAGAGCGAGAGGGGGTTAGAGGGGAGACGTACACAGCACCACTCCTGGGGAATGGAGAGAGAGCGAGAGGGGGTTAGAGGGGAGACGTACACAGCACCACTCCTGGGGAATGGGGAGAGAGCGAGAGGGGGTTAGAGGGGAGACGTACACAGCACCACTCCTGGGGAATGGGGAGAGAGCGAGAGGGGGTTAGAGGGGAGACGTACACAGCACCACTCCTGGGGAATGGAGAGAGAGCGAGAGGGGGTTAGAGGGGAGATGTACACAGCACCACTCCTGGGGAATGGAGAGAGAGTGAGAGAGGGGAGTCGGAACCAACACCAGTCCTGGGGAACGGAGAGAGAGAGAGCGAGGGAGGGTTAGAGGGGAGACGTACACAGCACCACACCTGGGGAGAGAGAGAGCAAGAGAGGGTGAGAGGGGAGTCGTACACAGCACCACCCCTGGGGAACGGAGAGAGAGAGAGCGAGGGAGGGTTAGAGGGGAGACATACACAGCACCACTCCTGGGGAGAGAGAGAGCGAGAGGGTTAGAGGGGAGACGTACACAGCACCACTCCTGGGGAATGGGGAGAGAGCGAGAGAGGGTTAGAGGGGAGACGTACACAGCACCACTCCTGGGGAATGGGGAGAGAGCGAGAGGGGGTTAGAGGGGAGACATACACAGCACCACTCCTGGGGAATGGGGAGAGAGTGAGAGGGGGTTAGAGGGGAGACGTACACAGCACCACTCCTGGGGAATGGGGAGAGAGCGAGAGAGGGTTAGAGGGGGGACGTACACAGCACCACTCCTGGGGAATGGGGAGAGAGCGAGAGGGGGTTAGAGGGGAGACGTACACAGCACCACTCCTGGGGAATGGGGAGAGAGCGAGAGGGGGTTAGAGGGGAGACGTACACAGCACCACTCCTGGGGAATGGGGAGAGAGCGAGAGGGGGTTAGAGGGGAGAGGTACACAGCACCACTCCTGGGGAATGGGGAGAGAGAGAGAGGGGGTTAGAGGGGAGACGTACACAGCACCACTCCTGGGGAACGGAGAGAGAGCGAGAGGGGGTTAGAGGGGAGACGTACACAGCACCACTCCTGGGGAATGGAGAGAGAACGAGAGGGGGTTAGAGGGGGGACGTACACAGCACCACTCCTGGGGAATGGAGGGAGAGTGAGAGGGGGTTAGAGGGGAGACATACACAGCACCACTCCTGGGGAATGGGGAGAGAGCGAGAGGGGGTTAGAGGGGAGACGTACACAGCACCACTCCTGGGGAATGGGGAGAGAGCGAGAGGGGGTTAGAGGGGAGACGTACACAGCACCACTCCTGGGGAATGGAGAGAGAGAGAGAGGGGGTTAGAGGGGAGACGTACACAGCACCACTCCTGGGGAATGGAGAGAGAGCGAGAGGGGGTTAGAGGGGAGACGTACACAGCACCACTCCTGGGGAATGGGGAGAGAGCGAGAGGGGGTTAGAGGGGAGACGTACATAGCACCACTCCTGGGGAACGGAGAGAGCGAGAGGGGGTTAGAGGGGAGACGTACACAGCACCACTCCTGGGAAATGGAGAGAGAGCGAGAGGGGGTTAGAGGGGAGACGTACACAGCACCACTCCTGGGGAATGGGGAGAGAGCGAGAGGGGGTTAGAGGTGAGACGTACTGTGGTAAACCACTGTTAACTCTGTACATGTCTGTGTGGTAAACCACTGATAACCCTGTACAGGTCCGGGCATGTCTCCGCCCCTGGCTCCACCCCTAAGCCCAGGTATAAAGGTGACTCACCACCCTTCCCCCGGGAGCTCTTAGGATGGATCCACTAGCAGAGGCATGCTCCAGTTCTAAGTCAATAAAAGCCTACTTCGTATAAGTTCAACTCGTAGTCTTTGGTGTTGTTGATAGTGCATCAATTTTATTGACTAAATTTTCGACATGGAGCAAATTGAAGCCGGAACGTTTAGACCTGGATCCTCAAGCAGCAGATGCAGCCAATAACTTTGAACACTGGCTGAGCTGTTTCGAAGCCTTCCTGGAGGCCTCCAGCACTACCGTCACTACAGATGACGCGAAACGGCTTGTCTTGAACTCACGGGTGAGCCACCGAGTCTACTCGATCATCCGAGACGCCACAACTTACGCGGCCGCCATCGCGACGCTAAAGGAACAATACGTGAGGCCTGTTAACGAGGTCTACGCCAGACACCTCCTGGCTACCCGAAAACAGCGCCCCGGGGAATCGGGCGCCGAATATTTACTGGCACTGAGAGTCCTCGGCCGGGCCTGTAATTGCAAAGCGGTGACGGCCAAGGAATGCACAGAAGACCTGATCCGGGACGCCTACGTAGCCGGCATCAGGTCCAACTATACTCGGCAGAGGCTGCTGGAACAGAGGGGGCTCGACCTGCAGAAGACGGTGGCCCTCGCTAACTCGTTAGACGTGGCCCTCCAGAACATGGACGCCTACCCCCCTGACCGGATGGCCACGTGGATGTCACGGGAGCAGCCATCTTGGGACCCGGTAAGGCCACAAGCCGCCAGCAGCCCAACTACAGCTGCAATGACCAGAGGCCAGAAATGCTACTTCTGCGGCCAGGCCAAGCACCCCAGACAGCAATGCCCAGCAAAGGACGCGACCTGCTCCAAATGCGGCAAGAAAGGCCACTACGCGAGAGTGTGCAGGGCGAAATCGACCCCCAATTCCAGCAGCGCCGCGTGTGAACCGTGCAGGCCGCCATTTTGGACCCCACCAGCCACGTGTGAGCCGTGCGGGCCGCCATTTTGGGCACCACCAGCCGCGGGGGAGCCGCCATCTTAGACACCATTTCGGGACCAGGCCCCCGGCGCGGGCGAATACTACAGCGACCCACCGACCTCAACGATAGCCTCCATCACCCTGGACCAATCTAGGCCCCATCAACTAGCCAGGTCCATGATGAACGTAAAGGTAAATGGCCATGCCACAAATTGCCTTTTCGACTGCGGAAGCACGGAGAGCTTCATCCACCCCGACACGGTGCGACGCTACTCCCTATCGGTTATGCCCACACGCCACCAGGTCTTTATGGCCTCAAAGTCCCATACGGCGGACGTCGGCGGCTACTGTGTAGCGACTCTGACAGTGAACGGCGTGGAGTACAGAGATTTTAAATTCCTCGTCCTGCCACAGCTCTGCGCTCCCGTACTGCTAGGATTAGACTTCCAGTGCCATCTGGAGAGCATCACGATGGCATATGGCGGGCCCCTGCCCCCACTTACAGTCTGCAGCCGGCAGAATTTAAACACGGCGCCGCGCAAAGTATGCAGCCTGTCCACCCTGAAGGTCAAACCCCCCCCACCCCGTTGTTCGCTAACCTCGCCAAAGACTGCAAGCCAATTGCTACTAAAAGCAGGCGGTACAGTGCCGGGGATAGGAGCTTTATTAAATCAGAAGTAGAAAGACTCCTGAGGGAAGGGATTATCGAGGGCAGCACCAGCCCATGGCGAGCCCAAGTGGTGGTAGTGAAGACCGGCGAAAAACAGCGCCTGGTTATTGATTACAGCCAGACGATCAATCGATACACGCAATTAGACGCATACCCACTTCCCCACATATCTGACATGGTCAACCAGATAGCACAATACCGGGTATTCTCGACGATTGATCTGAAGTCGGCATACCACCAGCTCCCCATCAGGCCTGAGGACCGCCAGTACACGGCCTTTGAGGCTGACGGTCGCCTCTACCACTTCCTCCGAGTCCCCTTCGGCGTCACCAACGGGGTCTCGGTCTTCCAAAGGGAGATGGACCGGATGGTTGACCAGAACGCGCTGCAGGCCACCTTCCCCTATCTAGACAACGTCACCATCTGCGGCCATGACCGGCAGGACCACGACGCCAACCTAGAAAAATTCCTCCGTACGGCCCAACGGCTGAATCTGACATACAACAGAGAAAAATGTATGTTCCGCACCACGCGCCTCGCTATTCTTGGCTGCGTGGTGGAAAACGGAGTCATCGGCCCCAACCCCGACCGAATGCGCCCCCTCCTGGAACTACCCCTCCCCCACTGCCTAAAAGCCCTGAAGAGATGCCTAGGGTTCTTCTCTTACTACGCCCAGTGGGTGCCCAACTATGCGGACAAAGCCCGGCCCCTCATCAAGTCAACCTCCTTCCCCCTGACGGCAGAGGCCCGTGCGGCCTTCACCCTCATAAAAGAGGACATTGCGAAGGCCACAATGCACGCAGTGGATGAGTCCATCCCTTTCCAAGTGGAGAGCAATGCATCCGACTTCGCCCTAGCCGCAACCCTTAACCAGGCGGGGAGACCCGTGGCCTTCTTTTCACGGACCCTCCAGGGCCCCGAAATTCGACACTCCTCAGTCGAGAAGGAGGCCCAGGCGATAGTGGAGGCTGTACGGCCCTGGCCGGTAAACGTTTCACCCTGCTCACTGACCAACGGTCAGTAGCATTTATGTTTAACAACAGACAAAGGGGGAAAATCAAAAATGATAAGATATTGCGGTGGAGGATCGAGTTATCCACCTACAACTACGATATTTATACCGGCCCGGGAAACGTAATGAGCCCCCAGACGCCCTATCCCGTGGGACATGTGCCAACGCAGAAGTCGATAGGCTACGGACCCTCCACAATGATCTCTGCCACCCGGGGGTCACCAGGTTCTTCCATTTTATTAAAGCTCGCAACCTGCCTTACTCCATCGAGGAGGTCAGGACCATGACCAGGAACTGCCAGGTCTGCGCCGAATGCAAACCGCATTTTTATAGGCCAGACAGGGCACACCTGATTAAAGCCACCCGCCCCTTCGAACGTCTCAGCGTCGATTTCAAGGGGCCCCTTCCCTCCTCTGACCGCAACACGTACTTCCTCAATATTATTGACGAGTACTCCCGTTTCCCCTTCGCCATCCCCTGCCCGGACATGACCAGTGCCACAGTCATCAGGTGCCTCAACGACCTGTTCGCCATATTTGGCTTCCCCAATTACATCCACAGCGACAGGGGCTCGTCGTTCATGAGCGACGAGCTGCGCCAGTACCTGCTCGAGAAGGGCATAGCCACGAGCAGGACTACCAGCTACAACCCCCGGGGTAACGGACAGGTAGAGAGGGAGAACGCAACGGTGTGGAAGACCGCCATGCTCGCCCTAAAATCCAAGGGCCTCCCAATCTCCCGCTGGCAAGATGTCCTCCCCGATGCGCTCCACTCCATACGATCACTGCTCTGTACTGCCACAAACGCCACCCCTCACGAGAAGATGTTCGTCTTCCCCAGGAAATCCACCTCGGGGACATCACTACCGCCATGGCTGACGTCTCCGGGACCCGTCCTGCTCAGGAAACACGTGAGGAGCCATAAGATGGACCCCCTGGTCGAAAAGGTTCACTTCCTCCACGCCAACCCACAGTACGCCTACGTGGCGTATCCTGACGGGCGGGAGGACACAGTCTCAATTCGAGACCTCGCACCCTCAGGTACCACCCGAAACACCATCGATCACCATCCACTACCTCCACCCACCACCACTACCCACGACGCACCACCAGGGTGTCTACCACGAACTGATGACATGCCGGTGCCATCCCTACCCCGAGAGGACGACACACCAGTGCCCCGTCCCACGCGAGAAGCGGCCGCGGGCAAAGAACCGCCGCAACCGGCACCACGAAGATCATTACGGCAGACAAGACCCCCGGAGAGACTTTCGTATACGAACTTTTGAAACACTTCACCCCGCCGGACTCTTTTTTAAACAGGGGTGAATGGGGTAAACCACTGTTAACTCTGTACATGTCTGTGTGGTAAACCACTGTTAACTCTGTACAGGTCCGGGCATGTCTCCGCCCCTGGCTCCACCCCTAAGCCCAGGTATAAAGGTGACTCACCACCCTTCCCCCGGGAGCTCTTAGGATGGATCCACTAGCAGAGGCATGCTCCAGTTCTTAGTCAATAAAAGCCTACTTCGTATAAGTTCAACTCGTAGTCTTCGGTGTTGTTGATAGTGCATCACGTACACAGCACCACTCCTGGGGAATGGGGAGAGAGCGAGAGGGGGTTAGAGGGGAGACGTACACAGCACCACTCCTGGGGAATGGGGAGAGAGCGAGAGGGGGTTAGAGGGGAGACGTACACAGCACCACTCCTGGGGAATGGGGAGAGAGCGAGAGGGGGTTAGAGGGGAGACGTACACAGCACCACTCCTGGGGAATGGGGAGAGAGCGAGAGGGGGTTAGAGGGGAGACGTACACAGCACCACTCCTGGGGAATGGAGAGAGAGCGAGAGGGGGTTAGAGGGGAGACGTACACAGCACCACTCCTGGGGAATGGGGAGAGAGCGAGAGGGGGTTAGAGGGGAGAGGTAAACAGCACCACTCCTGGGGAATGGAGAGAGAGCGAGAGGGGGTTAGCGGGGAGACGTACACAGCACCACTCCTGGGGAATGGGGAGAGAGCGAGAGGGGGTTAGAGGGGAGACGTACACAGCACCACTCCTGGGGAATGGGGAGAGAGCGAGAGGGGGTTAGAGGGGAGACGTACACAGCACCACTCCTGGGGAATGGGGAGAGAGCGAGAGGGGGTTAGAGGGGAGACGTACACAGCACCACTCCTGTGGAATGGAGAGAGAGCGAGAGGGGGTTAGAGGGGAGACGTACACAGCACCACTCCTGGGGAATGGGGAGAGAGCGAGAGGGTGTTAGAGGGGAGAGGTAAACAGCACCACTCCTGGGGAATGGAGAGAGAGCGAGAGGGGGTTAGAGGGGAGACGTACACAGCACCACTCCTGGGGAATGGGAAGGGGGAGTGGGAGGGAGAAAGAGAACCAAAGGAAACAGGAGCAAGAGAAAGACAGGAAAGTGCCAGTCCAGGGAGAAGAGAGATCATACACAACAACTTGCCATTATATAGCGCGTTTAACACCTTTAAATGGCAGGGTTAACAAGCAGGGCCACGACTGGCTTCAGGGAAATCAGCCATGGTTGCCCAGTCCCGATCACTGGCGGGGGTTGGGGGGGAGGGGGGAAGACAAGGATCGGAGTCGGCTGGGCGCGCTGCACCCCTCAGTCGAATATCCCATCGAAACTCAGGCTGGGTCGGAGGTCGCGGACCGGGCGCTCAAGGTGCGGGGTTGGAGGGGGCGGCGGGAAAACCCACCTAGCCTTTAAAAAATAAAAAGGCTGCTCTTCAAAGTGGTGGCCGTGGGGTTTTCTCAGTCAACCTGGGAGGGCGGCCGGGGGCCTCGGTTTAACGTCTCATCCGAAAGACGGTGCAGTCCATCTCGCCTTGGATGATCCCGTTCTCCCCGCCCCTCTCATGCCTGCGTACAACAAGGAGGGGGTGCAGGAGATTCACCAGAATGGTACCGGGGGATGAGGGACTTCAGTGATGTGGAGAGACTTCGAGAGTTAGCTGGTCTTGTTCGCCTTAGAGCAGAGAAGGTTAAGAGGAGAAACTGTTTCCATTGGCAGGAGGGTCGGTAACCAGAGGGACACAGATTTAAGATACTTGGCAAAAGAACCAGAGGGGGGAGATGAGCAGTAGTGTATTTACGCAGTGAGTTGTGATCTGGAACGCGCTGCCTGAAATTGCGGTGGAAGCAGATTCAAGAGTAACTTTCAAAAAGAGAACTGGGTAAATACCTGAAGGGGAAAAAATTTGCAGGACCATGGGGGGGAAAAGGGCAGGAGGGAGCGGGACTAATCAGGCTGCTTTTTCCAGAGGCTGCACGGGTACGATGGGCTGAATGGCCTCTTTCTGTGCTGCATGATTCTAGAACCACGGGGCAGTTTCAGGATAAGGGGTCGCCCATTTAAGACGGAGATGAGGAGGAATTTCTTCTCTCAGAGGGACGTGAATCTTTGGAATTCTCTGCCCCAGAGAGCGGTGGAGGCTGGGTCATTAAATATATTTAAGAACTTAAGAATATAAGAAATGGAAGCAGGAGTCGGCCATTCGGCCCTTCGAGCCTGCTCCGCCATTCAATGAGATCATGGCTGATCTTCTGCCTCAACTCCATTCACCGGCCCTATCGCCATATCCCTTGATGTCCTTACTAGTCAGAAATCTATCGACTTCTGTTTTGAATATATCCAACGACGGAGCCTCCACAGCCCTCTGGGGTAGAGAATTCCAAAGATTCACCGCCCTCTGTGTGAAGAAATTTCTTCTCATCTCAGTCCTGAATGGCCGACCCTTTATCCTGAGGCTGTGGCCCCTGGTTCTAGACTCCCCAGCCAAGGGAAACATTCTCCCAGCATCCACCCTATCAAGCCCTGTAAGAATACAGGCCTAGTTTACTCAATCTCTTTTCATACGACAGTCCCGCCATCCCAGGAATCAATCCTGTGAACCTTCGTTGCACTCCCTCTATGGCAAGTATATCCTCCCTTACGTAAGGAGACCAAAACTGTACACAATAAGTTGGAGATAAGACAGATATTTGAGCTACAGGGGAGTCGAGGGGTGTGGGGATCGGGCGGGAAAGTAGAGTTGAGGCCAAGGTCAGATCAGCCATGATCTTATTGAATGGCGGAGCAGGCTCGAGGGGCCGAATGGCCTGTTCCTGGCTCCTATTTCTTATGTTCTTATTGAACTTACCGGAACGCACGATGACCTGACGCACGACCTGGCCCTTGTCTGCCGGCAGCTGTGCGGCCTCCTCCCAGTCCCTCACCAGACGGGACATGAAGTCAAAGTCACCGCCTGGGCTGCTCTCGTCGTACTCAGTGGTCAGACTCGGCCGATAGTACCCTGGGGGGGGAGGGGAGGGGAGGGGGGGGTGAAAGAGAGTAAATCAGTCACTGCGCACAAAATCTGTGAAGGCTCCCTCAGTACTGCCCCTCCGACAGTGCAGCGCTCCCTCAGTACTGCCCCTCCGACAGTGCAGCACTCCCTCAGTACTGCCCTCCGACAGTGCGGCGCTCCCTCAGTACTGCCCCTCCGACAGTGCAGCGCTCCCTCAGTACTGCCCCTCCGACAGTGCAGCGCTCCCTCAGTACTGCCCCTCCGACAGTGCGGCGCTCCCTCAGTACTGC
>NC_140990.1:14506398-14548898 GCF_052327205.1 Somniosus microcephalus | reverse complement strand
GCCGCATCTGCTCTGACGATGCCACCTTCCATACATGTCTTCCTTTTTCCTCAACCGAGGATACGGTGGCATAGTGGTTAGCACTGTTGCCTCACAGCGCCAGGGACCCGGGTTCAAATCTGGCCTCGGGCGACTGTCTGTGTGGAGTTTGCACATTCTCCCTGTGTCTGCGTGGGTTTCCTCCGGGTGCTCCGGTTTCCTCCCACAGTCCAAAGATGTGCAGGTTAGGTTGATTTGGCTATGATAAATTGACCCTTAGTGTTAGGGGATTAAATACGTGGGGTTACGGAGATAGGGTGGGATATGTGTCAGTGCAGGCTCGATGGGCCGAAATGGCCTCTATCTGCACTGGTGATTCTGTGATTCCCCTCTACTGTGGTTGACACGGCCCTCGACCGTGTCCATTCTATTTCCTGCACTTCTGCTCTCACCCCTTCCCCTCCCTCCCGGAACCACGATAGGGTTCCCCTTGTCCTCACCTTTCACCCCACCAGCCTCCACATTCAACAGATCATCCTCTGCCATTTCCGCCACCTCCAGCGTGATCCCACCACCAAACACATCTTCCCCTCACCTCCCCTTTCAGCATTCCGAAGGGACTGCTCCATCCGCGACACCCTGGTCCACTCCTCTATCACCCCCAACACCCCTTCCCCTTCGTCCGGCACCTTCCCGTGCAAGCGCAGGAGATGCAACACCTGCCCTTTTACCCCCTCCCTTCCCACTGTCCAGGGCCCCAAACACTCCTTCCAGGTGAAACCGATTTACTTGTACTTCTTGCAATTTAGTATACTGTATTCGTTGCTCATGATGCGGTCTCTTCTACATTGGGGAGACCAAACTCTGATTGGGTGACTGCTTTGCGGAGCACCTCCGTTCAGTCTGTAAGGGTGACCCCGAGCTTCCGGTCGCCTGTCACTTTAATTCTCCACTCCACTCCCACTCAGACCTCACCATCCTCGGCCTCTTACACTGTTCCAATGAAGCTCAACGTAAGCTCGAGGAACAGCATCTCATCTTTCGATTCGGCACTTTACAGCCTTCTGGACTCAACATCGAGTTCAACAATTTCAGATCATAACCTCTGCCCCTTTTCCTTTTTTTTTAATCTATTCATTTTTTTTTACACCTCATCTAGAGCCATCTTTTGTTCCTTAACTTGTCCCATTACCATCTCCTTTTGCCTTGCACCAACTCTTAATGTCTCTTAATTACTCCTGCCTTCCATCCTATCACAGAACTTCCCTTTTGTTCTTTCCTCCCCCCCCTTTCCCGGCCCCTGCACTTGCTTAGAAGCCTGTTCGATCTCCAGCTTTTTCCAGTTCTGACGAAGGGTCATCGACCTGAAAAGTTAACTCTGTTTCTCTCTCTCCACAGATGCTGCCTGACCTGCTGAGTATTTCCAGCATTTTCTATTTTTATTTCAGATTTCCAGCAGCCGCAGTATTTTGCTTTTGCCCCGCGTACTGAATTTCCTTGACGCCATCTTGGTAATGGGAAAGGACACCATCTTGGTAATGGGAAAGGACGCCATCTTGGCAAAGGGAAAGGATGCCATCTTTGTAAATGGAAAGGATGCCATCTTTGTAAAGGGAAGGCCGGGTGCAGGTGGAGGGTTGGAGTATAGGAGAAAGACAAAGGTAGGTGAGGAAAGTGAGATGGGAGGAGGTCGCCACAAAGGGGGAGAAATGCGGTATCGCCCCGTTTCGGGCGGAGGGGGTGGGTGGGGGGGCGATAACTTTTGAAAACTGAGATACGTGCATTTAAAATTTTAAAAAGGGATTATATTAAATATACTGATCAAACTCAAAGAGGATAAAGCCTCTGGTTCGGATGGATTGCATCCGCGCATTTTAAAAGAATCTAGGGAAGAGATAGCGGAGGCATTACTCCGCATATTTAATAATTCGTTAGAAAAATGGTTGTAGTGCCAGAGGACTGGCGGATAGCTAACGTAATACCAATATTTAAGAAGGGATAGAACATGTCCATGGAATTATAGACCAGTCAGCTTAACATCGGTGGTAGAAAAAATAATGGAATCCCTACTAAAGGAGAGAATAGAAGAACATCTAGAAGCCAAAAATATAACAATGAATAGTCAGCATGGATTTAAAAAGGGAAAGTCTTGCTTGACCAACCTTATTGAATTTTTTGAAGAGTTAACAGAGAGAGTAGACAAGGGTAACGTGGTAGATGTAATTTATCTGGATTTTCAAAAGGCCTTCGACAAGATACCCCATAATAGACTGATGAACAACGTCAGAGAATGCGGAGTCAGGGGACTGTGTTGATTTCTTTTTGGGTTCAATAAAGACTCATTTCTGAAAGAGAATGTTGTTTAATCTAAAGTCTTGTTCAAGACTTTCTACAGCTTTTTACAGAACACACTATGCTGTGATGCATCTAGAATGAAACTGAAAGTAAAACTCCTCTGGACTGCTTGTCTCTCACATGACCTCTGCTGGTCAGGCACAAGTAATCAAAAACACAGACAAATATGCTGTAAGGCATAAGTAATCAAACACAGACAAATATCATCACTATTTGCTGATATCATTACATCTCCCTTTCTTAAAACAAAAGTATTTTACTTTTAACTAACAACATTTAATGAACTTACATTGTCATTATCATGATCAAGGTTTTTTACCCTTGCTTTGTGTGTTCACATGAAATATGTCAATACACTAGAACTGGAAGAAAGAATAAGATAACATTACTTCCTTCTTTAACAATAGTCCTTAAATTTGCTCAATGAGTCTCTCAGGAGGCTTCACGTGTCTTGAGGATTTTCTGATTGATTGTCCTTGAATCTGAGTTGTTGCCTCAGATGATTGGTTCTCAGCTGTGTGATCAGGTTGTTCACCAGTATCAGTCTCTTGACCTGCTGTGGCTGGTCCCATGAGAAGATCGCGACGATTTCTTCTCAGAACAGCACCCTCATCTGTCTGAATGGTGTATGATCTTGGTTGAACTTCACTCAGGACAGTTCCCTTCTGAGTCTATGTGTTTGTTTTGTCTTTCAACCTTACTTGGTCACCAGTGTGGAGTTCAGGTAGGTTTTGTGTTCCTCTGTCATAGTAGTACTTTTGCTTTTCTTTCTGTTGCTCTTTGAACTTCCTCACTTTCTCCCCCTCTTTTGTTTTCAGGAGGTTCTCCGGGATGGGTAGGTTTGACCTTAGCCGACGTCCCATCAGGAGTTGGGCTGGTGACATACCACACTCGAGCGGCATTGTGCGGTATACAAGCATGCTTTGGTAGAAGTCAGTTCCACTGTCTTTTGCCTTGTACATCAGTCTTTTCACTGTCTGGACCGATTTTTCCACTAGTCCATTGGACTGTGGATAGTGAGGACTTGACGTTGTGGACAAAGTCCCACTCTTTGGCAAAGTGTCGGAAATTTGCATTGTTAAACTGGGGTCCATTGTCTGTGAAGACCTCGCTTGCCACGCCATGTCTGGAGAATATGGCTTTCACACTTCTTATCACAGCTTCTGCAGTGGTGGTGTACAGTCTACAAACCTCTGGATACAGGGAGTAATAGTCTGTGACGACAAGATAGTCCTTCCCTTGACATATGAATAGGTCAGCGCCTACCTTCTGGTAAGGTCTGTCTGGTGCTGGGTGTGGCTTTAGTGGTTCTACCGGATTGCTTGCTCGATATTTCAGGCATATTGTGCAGTTTGACACCTCATTTGTCACATCTTGGTTGATTCGTGGCCAGTACATCACCTCTCGTGCTCTTACACTTTTCGATTCCCAGATGTCCTCCATGGATCTTTTTTAGCATCTCTCTTCTCAGACTCTTTGGGATAACTATTTTACTTCCTTTGTAGATGATGTCTTCGACCACTGATAGTTCCGCCCTGCAGTTCCAGTACTCTGCTATATCAGGTGAGCAGTCTTGCTTCATGTTGGGCCATCCATCCAAGATGCTTTTTCTCAGTCGTCTCATTGTTGCATCTTTGTTTGTCTCAGTCTTTATGAGCTCCATTTTTGCATCTGCTATGGGCAGTGCACTTGTGATCATGTCCACGTAGGCATTCACTTTTACATCCATTGTGGTGTTTGCGGGCTCACTTGGGTCAACAGCTCTGGACAACGTGTCTGCTGTATACATCAGCTTACCCGGTGTGTACGCAACATTCAGTGTATAGCGTTGCAGCCTGATCATCATTCTTTGTATTCTAAGCGGACAGCTATTCAGTGGCTTTTGGAACAATGCAATCAAGGGCTCATAAGTCAACCCCCTCATCTCCGGAATCAACCGAGTGAACCTTCTCTGAACTGCCTCAAGAGCAAGTATATATTTTCTTATATATGGAAACCAAAACTGTACGCAATATTCCAGGTGTGGCCTCACCAGTACACTCTAGAACTGAAGCAAGACTTCCCTGCTTTTATACTACATCCACTTTGCAATAAAACCCAAGATTCTTATGGCCTTCCTGATCACCTGCTATACCTGCATACTAACGTTCTGTGTTCATGCACCAGGACCCCCAGATCCCTTTGCACTGTAGCACTTTGCAGTTTCTCTCCAATTAAATAATAACTTACTCTTTGATTTTTTATGCCAAAGTGCATAACCTCACACTTTCCAACATTATATTTCATCTGCCAAATTTCTGCCCACTAAGTTAGCCTGTCTATGGTCTTCTGCAGGTTTTTTATGTCCTCCTCACTCACTGTTTTCCCTCCCATCTTTGTATCGTCGGCAAACTTGGATATATTGCACCTGGTCCCCTCCTCCAAATCGTTAATATAGATTGTAAAGGGTTTGGGTCCCAGCACTGACCCCTGCGGAACACCACTAGTCACTGATTGCCAACCTGAGAATGAACCATTTATCCCAACTCTCTGTTTTCTGTTAGATAGCCAATCTTCCACCCATGCCAGTATATTACCCCCAATCCCGTGATTTTTTATCTTGTGCAGTAATCTTTTGTGTGGCACCTTGTCAAATGCCTTTTGGAAGTCCAAATACACCACAGCACCTGGTTCTCCTTTATCCACCCTATTTGTTACATCCTCAAAGAATTCGAGCAAATTTGTCAAACATGACTTCCCTTCATAAAACCATGCTGAATCTATCCGATTAAATTATGCTTATCCAAATGTCTTGTTACTGCTTCCTTAATAATGGACTCTAACATTTTACCAACCACAGTTGTTAGGCTAACTGGTCTATAGTTTCCAGCCATTTGTCTACCTCCCTTTTTAAATAAGGGCGTTACATTATCAGTTTTCCAATATGCTGGGACCTTTCCTGAATCCAGGGATTTTTTGAAAATTACCACCAATGCATCGGCGATACCTACCGCTACTTTTCTCAAGACACTAGGATGTAAGCCATCAGGTCTAGGGGATTTATCCACCTTAAGTCCCATTATCTTACCGAGTACCATCTCCTTAGTGATTTTAATCGTGTTTAGCTCCTCCCCCCTATAGCCCCCTGTTTGTCCAGTGTTGGGATATTTTTAGTGTCCTCTACTGTAAAGAATGATACAAAGTATTTGTTCAGCGTTTCTGCCATCTCCATGTTCCCCACCACTAATTTCCCGGTGTTGCCCTCCAAGGGACCAACATTCACTTTAGCCACCCTTTTTTCTTTTTATATAACTGTAGAAACTCTTGCTATCTGTTTTTATATTTTTTGCTAGTTTACTCTCATAATCTATCTTCCCTTTCTAAATTACATAGAAACATAGAAACATAGAAGTTAGGAGCAGGAGTAGGCCATTCGGCCCTTCGAGCCTGCTCCGCCATTCAACGAGATCATGGCTGATCATCCAAACCCTAGCACCCGGTCCCTACACCGACAAGCATCCCACGCAAGCTCTATCCCCATAACCCCACGTATTTAATCCCCCCTAACACTAAGGGTCAATTTTTATCATGGCCAATCAACCTAACCCGCACATCTTTGGACTGTGGGAGGAAACCGGAGCACCCAGAGAAAACCCACGCAAACACGGGGAGAATGTGCAAACTCCACACAGACAGTCACGTGAGGCCGGATTTGAACCATGTCCCTGGCGCTGTGAGGCAACAGTGCTAACCACTATGCCACAATCTTTGTGTTATTTTTTGCTGGCTTTTAAATGCTTCCCAATCTTCTATCCTCCCACTAGATTTGGCTACTTTATATGCCCTTGTTTTCAGTCGGTTACTATCCTTTATTACTTTACTTAGCCACGGATGGCTGTATTTTCTTTTACGCCCCTTTTTCCTCAGTGGAATATATTTTTCTTGAAAGTTGTGAAATATCTCCTTGAATGTACACCACTGCTCATGTACCATCTTACACCTTAATCTATTTTCCCAGGCAACTTTAGTCAGCTCTGCTCTCATACCTTCATATTCTCCTTTATTTAAGCTTAGTACGCTGGTTTGAGATCCAACTCTCTCACCCTCCAACTGAATTTGGAATTCAACCATGTTATTGTCACTCATTCCAAGGGGATCCTTTAATAGGAAATGTTTTATTAATCCAGTCTCATTACACAGGACCAGATCTAAAGATTGCCTGCCCCCTGGTTGGTTCAGGAACATACTGCTCAAGAAATCCATCCCTAATGCACTCTATGAACTCTTCCTCAAGGCTGCCCTGCCCAATTTGATTTGTCCAGTCAATATGAAAGTTAAAATCTCCCATGGTTATAGCTGTTCCCTTAATACAAGCCCCAACTATTTCCTGATTTATACTCCGACAAACAGAGTTGCAACTGTTAGGAGGCCTATAGACTATGCCCACTAGTGACTTTTTCCCCTTATTATTCATTATCTCCACCCAAACCTTTTCATTATCCTGATCCTTTGACCCATATAATTTCTCACTATTGCAGTGATTCCATCTTTTATTAGCACAGACACCCCACCTACCTTTCCTTCCTGTCTGTCCTTCCTAATAGAATACCCCTGGATGTTTAGGACCCAGTCATGGTCACCCTGCAGCCATGTCTCCGTAATGGCCACCAGATAATACCCATATATAGTTATTTGTACTGTCAACTCGTCTATTTTGTTACGAATGCTGCGTGCATTCAGATAAAGAACTTTTAAATATGTTTTGTGACAGTTTATTCCTGCTTTTACCCCTTTACTACTTTACCTTTATCTTTATATATTCTGTTCCTTCCTGACACGCTCTGGTTTTTAATCCCCCCACTGCTACCTTGCTCTATTGCCTTCTCCACTGACGTTTTTATTTTTCGCTCTCTTGAAACCTCCCCCCCACTATTTAGTCTAAAGCCCTCTCTACAGCCCTAGTTATTCGATTCGCCAGGATTCTAGTCCCAGCACTGGCCAAGTGAAGTCCATCCCAATGGAACAGCTCTCTCCTATCCCAGTACTGGTGCCAGTGTCCCAAGAAGCAAAACCCATTTCTCCCACACCACGCATTTAACTCTCTGATTTTAGTTACCCTAGCCAAATTTGCTCGTGGCTCAGGTAGTAATACAGAGATTAGTACCCGTGTGGTTCTGCTTATAATTTGGCCCCTAGCTTCTCATACTCCCTCAGCAGAACCTCTTTCCTTGTCCTATCTATGTCATTGGTACCAACATGGACCACGACAACTGGATCCTCCCTCTCCCACTCCAAGTTTCTCTCCAGCCCAGAGGAGATGTCGTTAACCCTGGCATCGGGCAGGCAACACAACCTTCGGGACTCTTGCTGTCGGCTGCAAAGTACCCTATCAATCCCTCTAATGATACTATCCCCTACCACTACAACATTTCTTTTTACTCCCCTCACTTGAATAACCCCTCGTTCCATGGTGCAGTGGCGAGGTTGGTCATCCTCCCTGCAGTCCTCGCTCCCGTCCTCACAGGGAGTAAGAGCCTCGAATCTGTTGGACAAGAGCAAGGGCTGCGCCTCCTCCAACACTATCTCCTGGATCCCCGTATCTGCCTCACTCATAGTCACACCCTCCTGTCCCTGACCACGCACTACATCTGAATTAGTTAATCTAATTGGTGTGACTACTTCCTGGAACACAGAGTCCAGGTAACTCTCCCCCTCCCTGATGTGTCGCAGTGTTTGAAGCTTGGACTCCAGCTCATCAGCACGGAGCCAGAGTTCCTCGAGCAGCCAGCACTTACTGCAAATGTAATCACTGTGAACATCAATGGTGCCCACCAGCTCCCACATATTGCAGCAGTAACACATCACCTGCTCTCCCATTCTATGTAATTAATTAAATTTATTAATATTATTTTTAAATGCCCACGGCCCCGATTCTAGATGATGAATATCAAACCTCTATTTAATTGAACTTACCAACATATAAAGGTTTAATAGGGAAGGGAAAGTACTGACCAACCAGCCAATCAGCATGGTTGTGATTTCACTTTTGAATTCTGACCTCCCCTTGCAATGTTGCCTGTGGAGCCTGTTTAGGCTGCCTCCCCTCGCTACTCCGACTTGACTCAACACCTGCTGCTGCTCCCGGCTGCCTCGTCTGGGCCTCGCCTCGCTGCTCTGCCTCCGCATTGTCTGCTAGACACAGAAAGCTTCGGAAAAGACTCATACAGCTTCCAAACAGACCGAGACTGATACTGAACAGACCCAGACAGTTTCTAAAAAGACCCAGACAGCATCAACACAGAAACAGACAGCTCCTGCACAGTAGCAGACTGCTGCTAACAGAACCAGCCAGCTCCTACACAGAACCAGGATCTCTTACACAGACCCATACAGCTCCTACACAGAACAAACAGCTCCAGCACAGACCAGACAGTTCCTACACATACACTGATAGCTTCTAAACAGCTCCAGTGAGCTTCTAAACTGACCCTGAGGGCTTCTAAACCGACACAGACAGCACTTATACAGGCCAGACAGCTTCTACACTGACAGAGGCAGCTTCTACACAGACACAGACAACTTCCAATCAGACCTAGACATTTCGTACACAGACCCAGACATCTTCTACACAGACCCAGAAAGCTTCTACATAGAGACAGGCAGCTCCTACACAGACTACGACAGCTCCTAAAATGACCCAGACAGCTTCTACACAGACGCACACAGCTTTCTAAGCAGTCACATACATCATATGAACAGGCCCAGTTAGCTTGGAAACAGATACATGCAGCCTCTATAAAGACACAGGGTTCTTTTAAGCAGAGTTGGACAAATTCAGCACAGCCCACGACAGCTCCGACTGAGACTCAGACAGCTCCTAACAGAACCAGAAAGCTCCTACATACGCTCAGAAACTGCTACCTAGACCGAGACAGCTTCTAAACAGACTCATACAGTTTCAAAACAGACTCATACTGCTTCTCCACAGACCATAGAGCTCCTACACAGAACAGACAGCTTCTACACGGACCCAGACAGCGTCTACACTGATCCTGACAGCTTCTAAACAGACCCAGATAGCTCCTAGACAGAAACAGACAGCTTCTGAACAGACACAGACAGCTTGCACACAGATCCAGACAGCTTCTACACAGACCCAGAAAGCTTGTCCACACACGCAGACTGCTTCTAAACAGAACCAGATAGCTGCTACACAGACCCAGACAGCTTCTACACGGAACCAGACAGCTTCTGCACAGACCCAGCCAGCTCCTACACTGACACAGACAGCTTCCAACCAGTTCCAGTCTGCTCCTAAATAGAACCAGACAGTTCCAGCACAGACGCTCAAAGCTTCTACCCAAACAGAAACAGCTTCTACACAGATCGATATAGCTTCTAAACTGATACAGACAGCAACTAATCAGAGCCAGCCAACTTTTTTCAAAGAAGCAGTCAGCTTCTCACCAGCTCCAGCCGGCTTCAAAACAGACACAGACAGCTCCTAGACAGTCCAGAGTGTTATTAAACAAACCAGACCGCTCCTACACAGACCCAGACAGCTCCTAAAAAGACCCAGGCAGCTTCCTAACAGACGATTCCAACTTTCTAAACAGACACAGACATCATCTAAAGAGACACAGAAAGCTTCGAAACAGACACAGGCAGCCTCTAAACAGACACATGATTCTTTTAAGCAGAGCTAGACAAATTCTGCACAGGAAGCTCCTACACAGACCCAGACAGCTCATACACAGTACCAGACAGCTTCTAAACAGACGCAGACATATAGAAACAGAACCAGACAGCTCCTGCACAGACCCAGATACTGCTACCCAGATACAGACAGCTTCTACACAGGCGCAGACGACCTCTACAAGACAAAATCAGCTCCTACACAGACCCATACCGCTACTTCTCAGAAACAGGCAGCTCCTACACAGAACCAGACAGCTTCTAATAGAACCAGACAACTCCGACACAGACCCAGTCAGCTCTTTAACAGATCCAGACACATCTACACAGGCGCAGACAGCAACTACACCGAATTAGTCAGCTCCTAACCGAAGCAGACTGCTCGTATACAGACAAAGACGACAGCTCTTACACAGACCCAGACAGCTCCTAACAGAAGCAGACAGCTCCTACACAGACACAGACAGATTCTGAACAGCCCCAGACAGCTTCAAAACAGACCCAGACAGCTACTACACATACACAGACAGCTGCTTCATAGCTGCAGACAACTCCTACGCAGACCGAGACAGCACCTAAACAACCACAGGAAGCTGCTACAAAGGTACAGAAAGTCCAACACAGACCAAGACAGCTCCTACATAAACTCATACAGCTCCAACCTTGACAAAGGGGAATTGCAACTCAGACGCTGCTACATAGTCCCAGTGAGCAGCAAATGACTCAGGACCTCCCACAAAGAAAAAGACAGTTCCTTGATATTTTCAGACTGTTCCTACGCAGAGTCAGACAGCAACATTCCCAGACACGGAAATCGCATTTCAAAGACCTCTGCACTCCCACAGAGGCCCAGCAACTCCAACAGATTCAGACCCTCCTATCCGAATCCTCACATGTCCTATAGAGAACTAGACTTCCCTAAAAAGACCCTGAGAAGTGCTCTATATAAAAAAGAAGCTTCTGCACGGACACAGCAGCTGCTACATAGACATGGAGGGCTCTAAACAGGTGCAGACAGCCCCTACAAGGGCCCAGACAGCTAATGCACAGACCCATACAGCGACTGTCACAGGCCCAGGCAGCCCCTATGCAAAACCAGCCAGCTTTTGTCACAGACACAGATTGTTCCTACACAGACACAGGCAGCTCCTAACAAAACACAGATGGCTCCTAAAGAAACACAGCCAGCTCCTTCACATACTCATGCAATCCAAACGCAAAAAGCTCCAACACAAAGAATGCGATCTGCTGCAACGCAAACAACTGCTCCAGAGACCCAGATTGTCTCTACAAAGTCCCAGATAGCTCAGGTTAGGGACCCAAACATGTCCTTTAGAAACACTGACAGCTCTGGCAAAGAGACAGGAAGCTAATATATTCAACCAGGCCAAACCTACACAAACACAGATTGCTGCTAAATTGACAGATACATTTCATATCATTCAGCCAGAGAAGTCCTACACCGAAACAGACAGATCCTTTAAAAATCCCAACAGCACATAAATAATCCTGGACACCTCGAATCGCAGGCACTGCGTGCACGTACTAGACACAGAATTTCATTTAAAATTATAGGCAGTCAGAACATAAGAACATAAGAAATAAGAGCAAAAAAGTTCAATCGACCCTAGCGCCTGCTCTGCCAATCAATAAGATCATGGCTGATCATCGACCTCAACTCCACGTTCCTCCACATTCACCATATCCTTTGATTCGCTTGATATCCCAAAATCGATCGATCTCTGTCTTGAATATAATCAATGACTGAGCCTCCACAGCCCTCTGGGGTGCAGAATTGGAAAGATTCACACCCTCTGACTGAAGAAATTTCTCCTCTCCTCAGTCCTAAATGGCCGACCCCTTACTTTGAGACTGTGATACCTGGTTCTATACCCCCCAGCCAGGGGAAGCATCCTCCCTGCATCTACACTGTCAAACCCTGTAAGAATTTTGTAATTTCAATGAGATCACCTCTCATTCTTCTAAACTCTAGAGAATATAGGCCTAATCTACTCAATCTCTCCTCATAGGACAATCCGCTCATCCCAGGAATCAGTCTGGTAAACCTTCTTTGCATTCCCCTTATGGCACGTATATCCTTCATTGGATTAGGAGAACACAACTGTACACAATACTCCAGGTGTGGTCTCACCAGTGCCCTATATAACTGCAGTAAGGCGTATTTACTCTTATACTCCAGTCCTTTGTAATAAAGCCCAACATAACATTTACTTTCCTAATTCCTTGCTGAAGCTGCATGTTATCTTCCTGTAATTCGTGTAAAAGGACACCCAGGTCCCTCTGAAACTCCAACATTTCCCAATCTATCACCATTTTAAAAAGCTCTGTTTTGCTATCTCTCCTACTAAAGTGTATAGCGTCACATTCCTCCACATTATATTCCATTTACCATGTTCTTGCCCAGTCATTTAGCATGTCTGTATCCCCTTGAAGGCTTCTTGCATCCTCCTCACAACTTTCATTCCACCCAGCTTTGAATCATCAGCAAACTTGGGAATATTACATTTGGCCCCCTCATCCAAATGATTCAGGTAAATTGTGAAAAGCTGAGGCCCAAGCACTGATCCTTGCAGTACCCCACAAGTTACAGCCAGCCAAGCCAAAAATTACCCGATTATTCCTACTCTCTGTTTTTGCTCCTTTAACCAATCATCAATCCATGATAGTATATTACAGCCAATCCTATGAAGGTTAATTTTGTTGCAAAACATTTGTTGTGGCACCTTATCGAATGCTGTCTAAAATCCAAATACACTACATCCACTCTTATCTATTCTGCAAGTTACAACCTCAAAAAACTCAAAGAGTTTCGTCAAACATGATTTCCCTATCATAAATCCGTGTTGACTCTGCCCAATCATATTATTACTTTCTAAGGGCCCTGTTACCACTTCCTTAATAATAGATTCTCGAAATTTCCCTACTACGGATGTCAGGCTAACTGGTCTGTAGTTCCCCGTTTTCTCTCTCCCTCCTTTCTTATATAGTGGGTTTACAATTGATACCTTCCAATCCACGGGAGCCCTTCTAGAATCTGTGGAATTCTGGAAAATACCAACCAATATTTCCACTAACTCTATTGCCATCTTTTAAAGAATCTGTGGATGTAGGCCATTAGGTCCAAAGTATTAATTGGCTTTCAGTCCCATAAATTTCTCCAGTACCATTATTTTACTAGTGCTAATTTGTCTCAGTTACTCATTCTCGCTAGAGCTTTGGTTCTCCACTATTTCCGGAAAGCTTGCATCTTCTTCCATGAAGACAGACACAAAGTAACTGTTTAATTTCTCTGTCATTTCCTTATTCCTCATTGGACTTAGACAGCGATCCAGCCAAGTTTCTACACAGACAATGGGAGCTGCTACACAGACTCAGCAGCTGTTACACCGACATTGCAGCTGCTACCTAGACTCAGACACCTCCCAGACAGACTTGCATAGCTCCAACAGAGTTCCAGGCAGCGCCTGCATACACCTAGACAGCTCCTCTCACAGGCATTGGGTGAATGTACACAGACTCAGAAGCTAAGTTCATACAAAGGCAGTGCCTAAATGTAGACAGACAGCTCATTTCACAGACTTAGACAGAACCTATGCATAGCCAGTAGATCCTACACAGAGCCAGACGGCAGCGGCACCGACCCAGACTGATTGTATAGAACCCCAGTCAGCTCTCAGACAGATGGAAATTGTAGGAGTGATCAGAGAAGAGAGTGGGGATTGGAGGGGAGAGAGGGAAGAACGCAGGGGATGGAGGGGAGAATGCAGGGGATTTTAGAGGAGAGATCAGAGGGAAGAAGGGGAGATTGGAGCGCAGAGGGGCGATCGGAGGGGAGCATGGAGGGATGGCCAAAGGGCAGATTGGAGGGGAGATCTTAGGGAAGAGGTGGAGAATGGAGAGGCGGGGGGGAGGTCGGAAGGAAGAGGGGAAGATTGGAGGGAAGAGAGGGGAGAGTGAGAATCGGTATCTATGTTGAAGTCAAAAGAGGGAATTGGAATGGCAGTTTGGAGGGGAGCTCGGAGGGAAGAGGGTGGAGATCAGAAGGGAGATCGGAGGAGAGGGCGGGATTATCAGAGGGGATAACGGATTGTGGAGAGGGAAGTTGGTAGTGGAGATCAGAGTGGTGATTGCAGGAGTGGGCGGAGGGGAGAGAAGGATAATTGCTGGGGTGGGTTGGGAGAACGGATTGGAGAGAAGGGAGGTCGGATGGGAGAGAGCAGAGATGGGAAGGGAGAGAGGGGTGATCTGAGGGTTAATCGCTGGGGAGAGAGCGGAAATCTGTGAGGAGAGAGGGGAAATCGATGGGGAGTGAGGGGAGATCTGATGGGAGGAAAGGGGTGAGGGGAGATCAGAGTGGAGAGAGGGGTGATTGTAAGGGAGAGAGGCGAGTTCAGACGGGAGAGAAGGGTGATCGGAGAAGTAATCACTGGGGAGATAGGGGACATCTGACAGGAGAGAGGGGAGCGCTGAGTGGATAGAGGGGGATATGGAGGGGAGAGACGGGAGATCACAGGGGAGAGAGGGAAGGTCGGATAGAAGAGATGGGTGATCGGGGAGGAGTGAATGGAGTGGAGATCGGAGGGGATATCAGTGAACCAAATATGAATCAGGCTATTTTAGGTCTTGTTTTATGTAATGTGGCACGGTTAATTACTAAACTCATAGTAAAAGGACATTTGGGAAAGAGCGCTCATAATATGGTAGAATTTAACATTGATTTTGAAAGTGACATTCTTAAGTCCGACAGTAGAGTCATAAACATAAACATAGTAAATTATGTAGTTATGAGGGGAGAGTTGGCTGAGGTAGATTGGGTAATTAGATTAAAAGGTATGGCGGTATATAATTCGTGGCAATTATTTAATTAACTATTCCAAAATTCTCAACGAATATACATTCCAATGAGAATTTAAAACTCAATGGGAAAATTGATCTGTACAATCGTGTTCAATTAAAGAAGTGAAGGATAGTATTAGATTAAAAGAAGAGGCTTATAATACAAAGAACAATAATAACCTGAGGAATGACAGCGCTTTAGAAACCAGCAAACAATGACCAACAATGTGATAAAAAGAGAGAAAATAGAATGAGAGTAAATTAAAAAGAATTATAAAAACAGATTGTAAGAGCTTCTGAAGGCATGTAAAATGAAAATAGTAGCAAAAGTATGACTTGGTCCCTTATAGCCTTTGACAGGATAAATTATATCGGGGTTAACATTATGGCATAGATAGAAGTCTGGATAGGTAAAAGAAACAGAGGGCAGGCATAAATGGCTTATTTACTATTTGGCATGACGTAACGAGTGGTGTGCCACAGGGATCATTTATGGGGCCTCAACATTTGACAATTTATATAAATGACTTGGATGAAGGGACCGAAGATATGGTTGCGTAACTTGCTGATGACACAAAGATAGGTAGGAAAGTAAATTGTGAAGAGGACATAAGGAGGCTACAAAGGGATATATATATAGTGGCCAAATATCATTTCAAATGGAGTATAATGTGGGAAAATGTGAAGTTGTCCATTTTGCAGGAAGAATAAAAATGATGCACATTATCTAAATGGTGAAAGATTGCAGAGCTCTCAAATGCAGTGGGTTCTGGGTGTCCCAGAATCGAATAATTTTAGTATGCAGATACAGCAATTAATTAGGAAAGCTAATAGATCGTTATCGTTTATTGCGAGGGGATTTGAATACAAAGTAGGGAGGTTATGCTTCAGTTATAGAGGGCATTGGTGAAACCACGTCTGGAGTACTGTGAACAATATTGGTCTCCTTATTTAACGAAGGATGTAAATGCGTTGGAAGCAGTTCAGAGTAGGTTTACTAGACTAATACATGGAAAGGGCGGGTAGTTTTATGATTAAGAGGTGACTTGTTTGAATCAATACAATCCTGAGGGGTCTGGACTGGGTGGATGTGGAGAGGTTGATTCCTCTTGTGGAAGAATCTTTAACTAGGGGTCAATGTTTAAAAATAAGGGGTAGGCCATTTAACACAGAGATATGGAAAAAAATTCTCGCAGAGGATCGTGGGTCTTTGAAACTCTCTTCCACCGAGGGCGGTGGAAGCAGAGTCTTTGATGATTTTTAAGGCAGAGGTAGATAGTTTCCTGATCAGCAAGGGGCTGAAAGATTATCAGGGGTAGGCGGGAATGTGGAGTAATCAGATCAGCTAGAATGGCGGAGCGGGCTTAAAGGGCCGAGAGGCCTACTCCTGTTCCTAACTCATCTGTTTGTGTGTTCGTATGTTAACAAGGAAATGGCAGAGACTTCAATCAAATATTTTGTATCTGACCTCACAGTAGAAGCCAAAAAAAATATACCAATGACAGTGGACGATGGGGGAAAGGGGCTAATGAGAGCGAGAAACATAAAGTAATTAATATCAGTTGAGAAAAAAATACTTGAGAAGCTAATGGGACTAAAATGGACAAATCCAACAGAACTGATGGCTACGTCCTAGGCTTCCAAATTAGGAGGCTACAGAGACAGTGGATGCTTTGGCTGTGATCTTCCGACATTCCATAAAGGTTTCTCTGTTGTCGAAAAGCAGTATTCAGACAATGCTTGCTTCTGTGCACACACGGAGGTCGAACTCCAAACCATCATCAACACCTTCACCGAAGCACACGAGAGCATGAGTCTTACACTAAACATCTGTAAGACAATGGTCCTATACCAACCTGTCCCCGCAACACAGTACTGCCCCCCTGTTGATCAAAATCCACGACAAGGGCTTGGACAACGTGGACCACTTTACATACCTCGGAAGCCTGCTGTCAACAAGGGCAGGCGTCTATGACGAAGTACAACATCACCTTCAGTTACCAGTGCAGCCTTCAGCCTCCTGAGGAAGAGAGTGTTTGAACACCAGAACCTCAATCACGGCACCAAGCTCATGTTCCACAGAGCAGTAGTGATACCCGCCCTCCAGTATGCTTCAGAACCATGGACCTTGTATAGCAGGCACCGCACAGCACTGGAGATGTACCACCAAAGCTGCCTTCGCAAGATCCTGCAAATCCATTGGCAGGATAGGCACACCAACATCAGTGTTGTTGCTCAGGCCAACATCCACAGCATCAAAACTTTGACCATGCTCGATCAGCTCTGGTGGATGGGTCACATTGTCCACATGCCCGTTACGAGACTCCCAAAACAAGTGCTCCACTTGGAGCTCGGACAAGGCAAGGGAGCCCCAGGTGGGCAAAAGTAATGCTTCAAGGACACCCTCAATGCCTCCTTGAATAAGTGCAACATCCCCACCAACACCTAGGAATCCCTGGCCAATGACCGCACAAATTGGAGGAGAAGCATCCGTGAAGGCGCCAAATACCTCGAGCCTCTTCACGGGGAGGAAGCGTAAGCCAAGCACAGGCATTGCAAGGAGCGCATGTCAACCCAGGCAGCCCACCCGCCCGCCCCTTCAACCACCGTCTGCCCAACCTGTGACAGTGACTGTCGTCCCCGCATTGGGCTTATCAGTCATCTGAGAACTCATTTTTACTGTGGAGGAAAGTCATCCTCGTTTCCGAGGTACTGCTTAAGAAGAAGATTCAGAAATGGCCCCAGCGGATGAGAAGGATGAAATTGTAAACCCGCTAGTCAAGCGAAGAGGGAGAGAGAAAACAAGCAACTACAGGCAGGTAGCCTGACATCAGTTGCCGGAAAAATACAGAAATCCATTTTTCTGGATGTGCTAATAGGGTATATAGAAAATCATAACAGGATTAGACAGAGTCAGCATGGTTTTATGAAAGGTCAATTGTGTATGATGAATTTATTAGAGTTTTTTGAGGATGTAACTAGCAGAAAAAATAAAGGGGAACCACTGGATTTCCAAAAGGCATTCGATGCAGTGCCACTTAAAATATGGCTGATCACTATTCCGGCACATGTCACATGAGAGTAGGGATAATATTTCATTTTCAGATTGGCACGCTGTAACTAGTGGGGTGCCGCAATGAACAGTGCTTGGTCGTCAGATATTTACAATCTATTTTACTGAATTAGATGAAGGGACCGAGTGCAATGTATCGAAGTTTGCTGACGATACAAAGCTAGGTGGAAAACTAAGATGTGAGCAGAGCGCTAAGAGACTGCAAAGAGATATAGTCATGTTAAGTGAGCGTGCAATAAGTTGGAAGATGCAGTAAAATGTTGGGAAATGCCAGGTAATTCACATTGGTAGGAAGCATAAAAAACAGAATATTTTTTCATGGTGAGAAACTTTTGAATGTTGGTGTTCGGAGAGATTTGTGTGCTGTAGTACAAGGAGCAAAAAGAGTTAACAGCAGGTACAGCTGGTCATCAGGACGGCAAATGGTATGTTGGCATTTACAAGAGTGTTGGTGTGCAAGAATAAGGAAGTCGTGGTAAAGTTGAGGGCTTTGCTGAGACAACACCTTGAGTACTGAGCACAGTTTTTGTCTCCTTTTTTAAGGAAGGATATAATTGATTGAATTAGAGGCGGTGAAACAAAGATTCAGTAGATTGAACCCTGGGATGAGAGGGTTGTCATATGAGGAGAGATTGAGTAGATTGGAATGTACCCTCTTGAGTGTAGAAGAATAAGAGGTGATCTCATTGAATCATATAAGATTATGAGGCGGATTAACAGGGTAGATGCTGAGAGATTTGTTCCTTGTCTGGAGAGTCTAGAACTAGAGGGCATAGTTTCAGGATAAGGGGCCGGCCTTTTAAAACGGAGATGAGGAGGAATTTCATCACTCAGAGGTTTGTGAATCTTTGGAATTCTCTGCCCCAAAGTGCCGTAGATGTTCACTCATAGAGTATATTCAAGGTTGAGATAGATATATTTTGGACTCCAGAGGAAGTAAGGGATATGGGGATAGGGCAGGGAAGAGGAGTTGAGATCGAAGATGAGCTATGATCTTATTGAATGGAGGAGTCAGCTCGAGGGGTTGTATGGTCTGCTCATGATCCTAATACGTATGTTCCTTAATGATACCTCTTGGTCCACGTTTTTTACACCATTTATTTGATTATTTTACTCACCAAACATTTTCTTGGACCTTTTATTTTCCAATATAGCCGCTATATCATTGTCGATTCCATTTTATAATTTCAAAATTACTCCCAGTCCAAAGAGCTGTATTTTTGGACAGACAACACTTGTCAATGTTTAATTATATTTTGTCAACACTTTCTTTCTTGACACACTGCATTGGGCAGGAGTCATCAAGACTGCTATCCTGTCTTTTAATGAAAACTTGTTGATTCCCTTAAAATTAAGCAAACTTTCCCATCAAGTTTTCTTGAAGCAGCCATTGATATCAAATTATCTGGTCAATTACAATTTGAGAAACAAATGCTGCCCAGGCTTGCTGGTTTCACATTAGTGATATATATTCTTTCAATCACCTTTGGAGGTAACTCGCTCACTCTGACTGGGATAATAACAGATGTTCTGGACTGGGTTCAGGCCCAACCATTTAAAGACGAAGCCTTTTGGGGGTAACTGCCACACCTGCCCCCACTCGCTCACTCTGACTGGGACGATAACAGATGATCAGGGCTGGGTTCGGTCGCAGCCTTTGACAGGCAAAAACTTTTGTACAAATCTTCACCTCGCTATGATATGTGGGCCCATAATTTCCGATCCGTACATGTGTGTACGAGCTGTGTAAACAACCGTAGGGACCTCAAACGTGTCAGATTCAGGCATGCGACCCGCATGTGCTGAAAACCGGCATTCTGATCTGTCAACAATCCTCTTGACATATATTGCACCTGCACAAGAGAAGGGCCTCTATAGGTAGAAATGTCCACTTCCTGCAGAAGCTCCGCCCGCTGACAAACTTTAAAAACCTTAGCCTGGTAAAAGCAGGTGTAAGGTTTGCTTTTACCAGCATAATAATTTTAAAAGTCACAAAATATATGTTCACTCTATTATAATTTGAAAACACTTTTAAATAGTTAAGTTTTTACAATTTAATGGTTTAGTTAACATCAATAGTTCCAATTTAATTCAGACCAACATTTTATCAACTAAACACAACACAGAACAGATACAATTATCCTAAGAGTGCTTCCTTAGTTAAAAACTGTTAATCACCTCATCTTTGTTTCTGTTTTTTCTTCAGGTGCCTTTCAAAATGACTGTAAAATACTGAATATAAGTAAAGAAATAAGAGTTCACAAACTAAATCTGTCTAAGTCTCTTGCACACGTTGAAAAAGTGAGCGGGGCCACTGCAGTGATACTGACCCATTCAAACAGGCTGTGCAAAGTGTCAGGCCGCTGAAAACATTGGATCTCCTGCTGCTTGTGAGAGTAGGAAGGAACAGAATCTTTCCCCTTCTCCTTTTTTATTCCATCATATTTAGTGCCTGTTCTCTCAATCCAATTGACAATTTTTGATATTTGTACTAATCTATTTGGAAAATAACAATTGTAGCCACGTTTCATTGGTCGCCTTTCTTTGCAACAGGCCAATGTAATCACTTTGCAAATTTCATCACGGGCCATGGATGCTGTGACATGTATGGAGGGTGATTTAACTCTGGGCCCAGGTCATACTGGGCACAGGTGATGCAGTCATTAATAATGGCATTCAGCGTCTGATCAATATTGAGCCACCGCACCTGCTGCACCTGCCTTTGGACCAGGCTCCCACCATTCAGTCCAACTCATTGGAAGTGATTCTGGGACCACCCATCTACCAAGATCAAATAAGAAGTCAGCTTGTAATGCAAAATTGTTCTTACTGTTTAAGGCATGTTTAATCCATGAGGCCTCACCTTTGATGGCCGCCTGGAGTGATTTAAGTCAAGGGAACTCACTCTGCGCCACTGCAAGGTTGAAAGGGGGTGTTTGACTTTAAACTTTATTTTCTGGTCCTGCAAGGCTACGTATGGTTTCCACATTTTGAGGGCTATCTCAAAGGTTTGGCTCGCTGATCCGTCTTGTCATTCTCACTGGCCCTGAGGGCGATTTAAAAATGAGCTCAGCCTTTGACCATCCCTAGGGCTGTTACCTCCTCTCAGCCTCTGCCAGAATCCACTTTGATCAGCCCTGCCATAAGGTAACATCTTGCCATCCACAGCAATAAATTCTATTTCATTCCAAATTACATCTTGCTTGTCAAGGGGGTGGGGGAGGAACCAATCACAACAGTAGGTCCTGGACTTGCAGTAACCGAATTAAGAAACAGTGCTTTGTAAAAGTTCCCATTCATTTCAAACGAGTCCAATGTTTATAATATAAACTGCATTAACTAATGTCAGTTTTCCGCAGTTATCCCAATAATACACATGCCATTTATGATTCGTCCATCGCATGTCGGTGTCGCTGGCGAGGCCAGAATTTACTGCACATCCCGAATTGCCCTTGCAAAGGTGGTGGTCAGCCGCCTTCTTGAAGCGCTGCAGTACCATAGCGCTGTTAGTGAGGGAGATGCAGGACATTGACTCAACGACGATGAAGCATGAGAGCTTTATTTCCAAGTCAACGTGCTGTGTGACTTGGAGGGTAAATTGGAAGTAGTCTTGTTTCCATGCTCCTGCTGCAATTGTCCTATGAGGTGGTAGAGGAAGTGGATTTTGGAGGGGGGGGGGCTTATTTTCGAAGATGCCTTCACGAGTTGCTGCAGTGCATCTTGCAGATGGTGCACACTACAGCCACGGTGCACCAGTGGTGGAGTGAGTGATTGTTCAATGTGGTGGATTGGATGCCAAATCAAGGGGGTTGCTTTGTGCTGGTTCGTATCGAGCTGATTTTGTTTGATTTGCTGTATTGGTATAACGTGCTACATTAGTTGGTGGATTCCAGTAGTTTGAGTTGTGTTAGTAGGTCATGGTGTTGTATTAGTTTAAGTGCTTTATGAATTTGAGGTTCTTTATTAGTTTGAGTGGCTGTTACATTTGAAGTTCTCTATTAGTCTGCGGGGCTGTAATTACTTTGAGGTGCTGCATTAGTTTGAGTTTTCTTTTATGTTTTAGGTGCTCTATTAGTTTGAGGTGCTGTATTAATTTAAGGTTCTCTATTAGTTTGAGGTTCTCTATTAGTTTGAGGGACTGTATTTGTTTGCGGTTCTCTATTAGTTTGAGGTTCTCTATTAGTTTGAGGGGCTGTATTAGTTTGCGGTACTGTAATAGCTTGAGCTTCTCTATTAGCTTGATCTGCTGTATTAGTTTGAGGTGCTGCATTAATTTGAGGTTCTCTTTTCGTTTGAGATGCTGTATTTGAAGTGCTTTGTTATAGGAATTGCTGTATTAGTTCAATTTGTCATAAGAATTTGACGGTCTCTGTGAGGTTCAGGAGCTGTAGTAATTTGAAGGGCGAGAATAGTTTGAAGGTATGAGTTGGAGTTCAAGTATCAATTTGAGGGGCTGTATTTGTTTGAGGGAATGTATGAGTTGGAGATGATGTATCAGTTTGCATTTCGGTATTACATTGAGGTGATGCATTAGATTGGTTACTTTTATGTAGTAGTTTCATTAGTTTGAGGGGATCTATTCGTTTAAGGAACACTTTAATCATTTAAACTGAATGGCGACAGTTAAAGGGGACACCACAGAGAGCAGTAGAGCAGCCCTGGGGATTGGTTGTGGACTGATTGTCAATTTCCATGAGCTCAGCCAGATTGTTGTTAACAGGTCAGTTCCCATGGACCACGTTGTTAGTGCTTAGTTGGAGAGTTTTTGGTCAGGTCGTGTTCAGTTGGTCACCTTCTGAGTATTTGGTCAAATTGTGGTCAGTTGATGAGTTTCTGGATGCTCGTTCAGATTTTGTTCTGTTGGTCAGTTTTTTGAGCTCGGTCATGTTTTGGTCAATTGGTCGCTTTCTGATTGCTCAGTCAAGTTCTGGTCAATTGGCCAGTTTCAGTCTACCCGTTCAGGCAGTTGAGGTACTTGGTGCTCGGTTCAGTTGTGGCCAGTTGGTCATTTCATTGAACTCGGTAAGGCTATGTCAATTTTCAGTTTATGAGTGTGTGGTCAGTTACTTGTCATTTGGTCAGATTTGGGGTGCTCGGCCAGGTTGTGGTCAAAATTGTTCAGTTTCTTGATGCTTGTTAAATTCTGGTCAGTTTCTGAATCTTCTGCCTGATTGTGGCAAGCTGGTCAGTTTCTGAGTAATTTATCAGGTTGCCAGTTGGTCAGTTTCTGGTTTCTCGATCAGAATTTGGTCAGTTGGTCAGTTTCTGGGTACTTGTTAAGTTAGTGGTCAGTCGGCCAGTTATTTTGATCTCTGTTAGATTAAGTCAGTTAGACAGTTTCTGGGTGTTCAAATTCGTTGACGTCAAATGGCCAGTATTATTAATTTTTTTTATTCGTGCATTGTGGGCGTCGCTGGTAAAACGAGCATTGATTGTCCATTGCTAATGGAACTTGAGAATGTGTTGTTGAGTACCTTTCTTGAACAGCTGCATTCCGCATGCTGAAGGTGTTCCCATAGTGCTGTTAAGCAGGGGGAACCAAGACTTTGAACCAGCGAGGATGAAAGAACATCGATATATTTTCAAGTCAGGATGGTGCATGATGTGATGGGGAACCTGGAGGTTCCCATGCGCCTGCTGCTCTTGTCCATCCAGGTGGTAGAGGTAGTGAGCTTGGGAGGTGCTGTCGAAGAAGCCTTGGTGAGTTACAGCAGTGAATCTTGTAAATGGTACACATTGCAGACACGGTGCAATGGTGGTGGAGGAAATGAATGTTTAAGGTGGTGGATTGGATGCCGATAAATCGGGCTGCTTTGCATTTGATGCTTTCGAGCTGTTTTGGTTTAGATGCTATATTGGTTTAATGTGCTGCATTAGTTTGAGTTGTTGTATGATTTTGACTTGCTGTTTGAGTTTGAGGTGTTGTATTATTTTGAGGGCGTGCGAGTTGGAGATGATGTATCGATTTGAATTTGAGGTGCTGTGTTACTTCGGGGTGTTGTATTAGATTGGTTATTTTTAGCATTTGTAATACTTGCATTACTTTCTGTGTCTATATTTGTTGGAGGAGATTAATTATTTAGAGGACTATCGACATAATTTCCCTACTTTGATTATTTAACTCAATGGACACTGTTAAAGAGGGCAGCCTCATTCCATAATGCAGCAGGGCAGCCCTGAATGGACATTCGAACATTTGGAATTTACTTGCTGAATGGCCACAGCAGAGTGAAGGACATCAACGAAACAACATGCGATCTAGAGATAGCCCTGATGATGTTTGAAACAACAACCCCATTGCTGGGAGAATACAGCTGGCAATTTCCATCAGTTAATTAATGTGATCAGAATTCTCCAGTCTTTGGGGCTTTCAATTTCAATCTCAGCACTAAATATATTCTGTCACAACAGGGACTGAACTCGGCTTGTGTCATCTGTTCATTCAAATTTAAAAATAACTATTTAGAACGATGTTGCAACCTCAGAGTCCCCGTGGATATCCCGCAGTGTATAATTTAAAGCTCTGGGAATGTATCGGCTCAGAGTATAATTCCGAGAGATTGCCTGCAGCACAAAGGGACACTTCGCTTCACACAGAAAATGCTTCGACCAATTCAACTTGTCCAAAAAATATATTACACGATCCTTGCCCTCATTGGTGTTCCTGGTAAGTGACTATAACCATTAATATTATGTAAATCTGTGCGTGAGATTGTCTCTGATTTTGCTCTGTGACAGAAAATTTTAAAAGCTGGTCCATTGGTCCCCGTTATACAGGCACACGATCAGTGATCTCATTTCGTTAATGTTCTGATTTACCTCTGCGGTTTTATTCCAGTTCCTCAGCTGAAAGTAAATCTCTGCTTGTAACTCAGAGGGTCGCTGAATTCACAAATTATTGCTGTTTGTGGAATATCATGTATAGTTGCATCAGTCCTCACTGCGGCTGTTCTCTGAGAAATGGTATTGCTGGGAGAATATGTCACTGTAGAATTGTTCTGATTGTGGGTCACTAACGGGAGTGGAGCACCTGACCCCAGTGGCCATGTATTACTGGGAGCATCTGACAGTGAATAATTGTTCTAATTTTGGGACACTAACCGGAGTGGAACACCTGACCGCAGTGGCCAAGTATTACTGGGAGTATCTGTTTCTGAAGTACTGTACAGCGTGTGGGTCACTAACTGGACTGGAATACCTGAGCCCAGTGGCCATGTATTACTGGGGGTGTCTGTCACTGTAGAACAGTACTGAGTGTGGGTCACTAACTGGAGTGGAACACCTGACCCCAGTGGCCAAGTATTACTTGGGGTATCGGTCACTGTAGAACTGTACTGAGTGTGGGGCACTAACCGGAGTGCAACACCTGGCCCCAGTGACCATGTATTACTGGGACTAACTTTCACTGAAGAACGGTACTAAGTGTGGGTCACTAACTGGAGTGGAAAGCCTGAACCCTGTGGTCATGTATTACTGGGAGCATCTCTCACTGTAGAACTTTACTGAGTGTGGGTCACTAATTGGAGTGGAACACCTGGCCCCTGTCGTCATGTATTACTGGAAGAATCATTCACTGCAGAACTGTACTGAGTGTGGGTCACTAAACGGAGTGGAACACCAGACCCCAGTGGCCATGTATTACGGGGAGTACCTGTCACTATACAACATTACTGAGTGTGGGTCAATAACTGGGGTGGAACACCAGACCCCAGTGGCCATGTATTTCTGGGAGTGTCTGTCATTGTAGAACAGTACTGAGTGTGGGTCACTAATGATTGTGGACCACAGGCCGCCAGTGGCCATGTATTACTGGGAGTGTCTGTCACTGTATAATTGTGCTGAGTGTTGTTCACTAACCGGAGAGGAACACCTGACCCCAGTGGCCACGTATTATTGGGAGTATCTCTCAATGGAGGATTGTACTGAGTGTGGGTCACTAAGAGGAGTTGAACACCTGCCACCCGTGGCCATGTAGAACTGTGACTATCGTTCACTGTAGAACTGTACTGAGTGTAGTTCATTAACTAGAGAGCAACACCTGACCTCAGTGGCCATGTATTGCTGGGAGTATCTGTCACTGTAGAACTGTACTGAGTGTGGGTCACCAACTGGATTGGAACACCTGACACCTGGGGTCATGTATTTCTGTGAGTAACTGTAACTGTAGAACTGTGCTAAGTGTGGGTCACTAACCGGATGTGGAACACCTGAGCTCAGTGGCCATATATTACTGGGAGTATCTCTCATTGTTGAAATGTACTTAGTGTGGTTCACTAACCGGAGTGGAACACCTGACCGCAGTGGCCATGTGTTACTGGGTGTATCTGTCACTGCAGAACTGGACTGAGTGTGGATCACTGACTGGTGTGGAACACCTGACCGGAGTGGCCATGTATTACTGGGATTATCTGTAACTGTAGAAGTGTACAGAGTGTGGGTCACTGATAGGAGTGGAACACCTGACCCCAGTGGCCATGTATTACTGGGAGTATCTCTCATTGTTGAAATGTACTTAGTGTGGTTCACTAACCGGAGTGGAACACCTGACCGCAGTGGCCATGTGTTACTGGGTGTATCTGTCACTGCAGAACTGTACTGAGTGTGGGTCACATAATCGGAGGGGAACACCTGACACCAGTGGCCATGTATTACTGGGGGTATCTGTAACTGCAGAACTGTTCTGAGTGTGGATCATTAACTGGAGTGGAACACTCGATCCCTGTGGTCATGTATTATTGGGTGTATCTTTCACTGTAGAATTGTACGGAGTGTGGGTCATGAAACGGAGTGGAACACCAGACCCCACTGGCCATGTATTACTGGGAGTATCTGTCACTGTAGAACTGTACTGAGTGTGGGTCACTAAACGGAGTGCAAAACCAGAACCCAGTGGCCATGTATAATGGGAGTGTCTGTCACTGTAGAACTGTACTGAGTGTGGGTTACTAACCGGAGTCGAACACCTGATCCCAGGGGCCATGTATTACGGAAAGTGTCTGTCATTGTAGAACTTTACTGAGTGTGGGTCACTAACCGGGGTGGAACACCAGACCACAGTGGCCATGTATTACTGGGAGTGTCTGTCACTGTAGAACTGTACTGAGTGTGGATCACTAACCAGAGTCGACTACCTGATCCCAGGGGCCATGTATTACTGGGAATACTTATCACTGTAGAACTGTACTGAGTGTGGATCACTAACCAGAGTGGAGCACGTGATCCAAGGGGCCATGATAAACTGGGAGTACTTGTTATTGTAGAATTCTACTGAGTGTGGGTCACTTACCAGAGTGGAACACCTGACCCCAATGGCCATGTATTACTTGGAGTATCTGTCCCTGTAGAACTGTACTGAGTGTGGGTCACTAACCAGAGTGGAACACCTGATCCCAGGGGCCATCATTTACTGGGAGTACCTGTTATTGTAGAATTGTACTGAGTGTGGGTCACTAAATGGAGTGGAACACCTGACACCTGGTGTCATGTATTTCTGGGAGTAACATTCGATGTAGACCAGCACAGATTGTGTGCCAATAACAGGCGTGGAACACCTGACCCCCGTGGCCATGTATTACTGGGAGTGTCTGTCACTGTAGAACTGTACTGAGTGCGGCTCACTAGCCAGAGTGGAACACCTGATCCTAGGGGCCATGAATTACTGGGAGTACCTGTTATTGTAGAAATGTACAGAGTGTGGGTCACTAAATGGAGTGGAACACCTGACACCTGGGGTCAGGTATTTCTTTGAGTAACGGTCACTGTAGAAATGTACTGAGTGTGGTTCACTAAACGGAGTAGAACACCTGACCCCAGTGGCCATGTATTACTGGGTGTATCTGTTACTGTAGAAATGTATTGAGTGTCGGTCGCTAACCGGAGCGGAACACCTGAGCCCAATGGTCATGTTTTATTGGGAGTATCTGTCATTGTAGAACTTTACTGAGTGTTGGTCACTAAACTGAGTGGAACACCTTATCCCAGTCGCCATGCATTTCTGGGAGCATCTGTCACTGTAGAACTTTACTGAGTGTGGGTCACTAACAGAAGTGGAAAACCTGACCCCCGTGGCCATGTATTACTGGGAGTTTCTGTCACTGTAGAACTGTACTGTGTGTGGGGCACTAACCGGAGTGGAACACCAGACCGCAGTGGCCATGTGTTACTGGGAGGGTCTGTGACTGTAGAACTGTACTGTGTGTGGGTCATTAACGGAGTGGAACAGCTGACACCAGTGGCCATGTATTAGTGGGTGTATCTCCCACTGTAGAACTGTACTGAGTGTGGTTCACTGACCGGAGTAGAACACCTGACCCCCGTGGCCATGTATTACTGGGAGTATTTGTCACTTGAGAACTGTCCTGAGTGTGGGTCACTAACCGGTGTGGAACACCTGACCCCAGTGTTCATGTAATACTGTGTGTATCTGTCACTGTAGAACTGTACTGAGTGTGGTTCACTGACAGGAGTGGAACACCTGAGCCCAGAGGCCATGTATGACTTGGAATGTCTGTCACTGTAGATCTGTACTGAGTGTGGGTCACTAACCGATGTGGAAGTAAATGGATCTAATTTGAAATCATTGTTTCAAGTCACTGCTCTCTCCACTCCATGGCGCTGCCTTCGTGTGTTTTGAATTTAATCGATGGCAAAGGGGAATATTTTTGCTGCTTGTTGGAGAGGCTGGGAAGACTTGTATAAAGTGAAATGCGTTGATGATATTCTGTTTCCTATGCAACTGCACCAACAGAAATGAATATTATCTATTAAAATTATTCAAATCCACTGCATAATGACGTATTGTTACTCAAGGTGTAGTTACTATAAAGACTTTAATTGTTTGAGTACTGCTTAATCTCCTTCCCCAACAAGGTCTTGAGAATGTGGGTTATGTGTGCGGAATTTTAATATCTAGCTATTTCACAGGATGAATATTGGCATGCGGTTGTTAATTACTCCATCTGTAGCTGAGTATGTTTTGACGAATGCATTCTTATCTATGATTCGGAGTCTACACAGGTAACCTGCACCGATCTCTGCCCTTACCTCAGTGTTGTAGCCCTGCGAGGAGAGACATATATAACAGAATAATATAAATAAAGGTTTTTCATAATGCAGCGAGCAGTCCGGAGGCAGTAAATATTTACATTAGTAAGCTCTTAAAAATAAAATAATTAGTGCACTGCTTCCATAATTAAACTATTCAATACGTGCAATGTTATGTAACTGATGACTGTGATTAATTAATATCTATGTATACAGAATTACATAGAATGTACAGCCCAGAAACTGGCATTTTGCCCAACTAGTTTATCTCTGTCTTTATTCTCCACACGAGCCTCTCTCCATCCCAGCCCTTCTAACCATATCAGCATATCCTTCTGTTCCTTTCTCCCTCAAGCACGTGTCTATCTTCCCTTAATTGCATGTATGCTGTTCATCTCAATTATTCCTTGTTGTAGCAGGTTCCACATTATACCCACTCTTTGATAAAGACATTTCTCCTGAATTCCTGATTGATTTTATTGGTGTCTATCTTATATTGATGATCTCTACATTTTGACTGATTCACAATTGGAAATATCTTCTCTATGTCTAACCTATGTTACACCTTCACAATTTCAAAGGCCTCTATTAGGTCACCCTGAGCCTTGTCTTATCTAGTGAGAAGGGTCCCAGCCTGTTCAGTATTTCTTGATAGGTACAATCTCTCAGTTCTGGAATCATCCTTTTAAAAGATGTTGCACTTTCACCAGTGCCTCGATAGGCTTTTTGTAAGATGGTGTTCAGACGTTCGCTCAGTTTGGTCCAACCAAGTTTGATTTCAGTTTAATTAAACCTCTCTGTTTTTAATTCTACTCCTCTAGAAATGACCCACAGAGCTTTGTTTGAATTTCATGGCCTTTTCTCCCTGCATTTCTATTGTGAGTGTAATATGTACACGTGGACACCATTGCCCCTTTGACTATTCACCCAGTATCTCCCCCATTGTATCTTAAATTTATTGATGTTTCCTGATGAATTATTCAATATTTATGTACAGTATATTTCCGCCCCTCATCAGATATCTCTGTCTTCCTCAGGCTCTGAATCATCAGGCATTGGTTGATGACCCTATTGTCTCTCTACACGCAGGACTTCCTTCCTTCTAGGGTCGGAGCTGTCATTCCGCACCTCGCTGGTCAAAATGCAGTAAACACGAGTTCCCCCAAATTCACAGCGGACGAGATCTTACCTGACAGACACCATGTGGTAGTTGCCCAGCCAGTTTACCTCCACCCTCTCCCGCTGGCAGTTTCCGAGGGCCCCATGCGGTATTAAATCAGCTTTGTGTATTAATTGAGCCCCTGACTCGTCCTCACATGGTTCATCTCTGACACCTCCCTATCACGATATATTTAACTCAGTTTCAGCTAATAGGCTGGTCACCAATATGCACTATAAGCCCAGCAACACCGACAACTATCTTGATGATAGTTTCCCTCATCCACTTCCTGGAGGACACTATTCCATTCTCCAAATTCCTCCATCTCCGTTGCATCTGTTCTCCCACCCCAGTGCTTGCGAAATGTATGTGGACCAATTCATCAATTTTCCCGTTAAATTTCGCTCTGTTTCTCTCTCCACAGATGCTGCCTGACCTGCTGAATGTTTTCAGCGTTCTCTGTTTGTTAACAGATTAACAACAGTTTCTGTATGTAGATTTTCTCAAATATTCAGGCTTGGCTATAAACAGGGCTGGTTACACAGGCAGGGTGGAGTTTCGGAATTCCGGATATCCCCTGTGCTGTCCAGGTTTATCACCCGTGTGATCCCCGAATCAGGAGCAGGGGAAGGGAGTATCCGATTCAGGGGGTTCCTCTCCGGGACTCGGGGGCTCCGAACACGGGGGTCTTTGTATGGGGGTTGGTATAAGGGGAGGTGGAAATAGTGGGGCCTTGGGGAAGAACTCCTCCACCTCCTGGCCAATAAGCAGTGTGGTGGCGTCAAATACATTGGCCCCAAATCTGTCCATGCCTCCCTTCATGTGCCGGATTTCCCGAGACCAGAGTTAACCATATAAAACCGGTTCAATCAGTGGCTGCCTGCCTCATTAAAATATTGAAATTGCCAGTCCGCCTCCTGTGAGTGGTACGCTGCCCGCCCATGTACCCTTTTCTGTAAAACCAGGAAGCAGGCAGAATGCAGGCGGATTGGGGCCGGGATGATATTTTTAACATTCAACCTCTGACCCATCCCAAACCACACATTTTTGGTGCTGTAATCGAGCCCTCACTGTCTAGCTTCATACAAGGTGAATGTGTGATAAGTAATTTTCAGTCTCTTCTCCCTTGTCCTTTTTACAGTTAATTTAGTGGTGATTGTGATCCTGTCCCGGGGAAAGTGCGGCCTCTCCACCTGCACCACTCGCTACCTGGTGGCCATGGCAGCGGCGGATCTACTGGTCATTATCACTGAGGTGATACTGAGGCAGATCAATGGTTATTATTTCCCAGTGTCTTTCCTGGACGTCACCCCTGTGTGTAGTGTCCTTGATTTCCTGGCTCGTGCAGCCGTAGACTGTTCTGTCTGGTTCACCGTCACTTTCACCTTTGATCGATTTGTGGTCATTTGTTGCCAGAAGCTGAAAACAAAGTATTGCACTGAGAAAACTGCAGCTGTGGTTCAAGCAACAACCGGCATTCTGCTCTGTTTAAAAAACGTTCCCTTCTACTTTATACACGAACCTGGAGAGATAATCGACAATGTATCTTGGTTCTGTGTTGTAACACCAAGCTATTTTACTGAGCCCGGATGGGTGGGATTTAACTGGTTTGATACAGTTTTAAACCCATTGCTCCCATTCGCTTTCATTTTGTTGCTCAACGCTCTGACAGTCAGACACATTTTAGTGGCCAGTCGAGTCCGTAAGGGACTGAGGGGTGAGAGCAAGGGAGAGAAACGCAGAGATGGAGAGCAGAATGCAGTCTGTGATTTTACTCTTCACCATATCCGGCAGCTTCATACTTCTGTGGTTGGTATATGTTATATATTTAATATACTATTACATTTCAGGAACTGATTTTAATTATTACAGTGTTTCATTTTCTACCTTTCGACAACTCGGATATATGCTGCGGAATTTAAGTTGCTGCACAAACACATTTATTTATGGTGTGACCCAGTCCAAGTTCAGAGAACATTTGAAGAGCGCAGTGAAATATCCGCTTACCTCAATTATTCAGTTCATTAAAAATCAGAACAACTGAGTGTAGCCCAGAGGTGGGTCCCAGTGTTTCCTGTCCATGATTGTAATAATTAGCCCCAGACTGCCATCAACTGAATTACACCAGGAATCGCTGGCGATCTGAAAAGACAACCAGTGGCGGGGCAAGCACTATGTTTAGGACACGGCATTTTTCTGATTGAAAGTTCCCACATTGTCTTTCGGGACAGGACCACGAGTCGGTTGCATTCCATCTGAGCTCTTCTGTAAAGAAGCACTTCAGCTATAGAGTGCAGCAATTCAATTTCACCTGCTAATGTAATAGCCTTGCCAATAGGTAGGCAGACGAAACTGAGCTGTAGTTCAGAGGATTATATTACATAGAATTTACAGCACAGAAACAGGCCTCTCGGCCCAACTAGTTTTTGCTGGTGTTCATGCTCCACACGAGACTCCTCCCATTGCGACTCTCTCATCTCAGCTTTTCAGCATATCTTTCCAGTACCTTCTCTCTCATGTACTCGTCCAGTTTCCTTTTAAAAGCACCTGAGCTATTTGCCTCAACCATTTGCCAAGGCGGCGAGTTCAACCTTCCATCCACTCTGATTATTGCTCCTTATTTCCATATTGATATTTCAGTAAATATATTGCAATTATTGTCCCTTGTTTTGGATTCTTCCACAAGTTTAAACAGTCTCTCCAAATTGATCCTTTCCAACCCAATCATAATTTAAAAATCTCTATCAGGTTTCCTCTAACTCTTCCTATTTCTTAAATGAAAAGGCCCAACCTGGTCAATCTTCCCAATAGATGAAATCTCTCAGTTCTGGCGGCGTCCAACTAAACATTGGGAAGACTGGAGACATTGGCCAAGATATTCTGGATCGCTAACAACCTGCCGGTGATACCACGGCCGAAGTTAACGGCCGCTGAAATTAATTGCGCTTGCAGGACCGGTAAACTACTGGTAGTTGCTGATTAACATTAGGCCAGCGCTGAACTCACAGTCATAGGCCGTTTTCCTGGCGCTAGTCCCAGCAGGAGGCCGCAATACAGTCTGGCCATAGCAACATTGCACCAAGAACAGCGTTCTCCTAAAGCAAGGCTGTCTTTTTAGACAGCAGTGCGCTCCTTTAAAGGAGAACTACATTCTAAAATGAAAAAGAAACAATGACATTGGGCAGTTTTTAAACCTTACAGCTCAACTTCCTTCTGAAACCAATATAACATTACACAGAAGTCTAAAACAGGAATATCCAGTTCTGAAAAATGAATTGAATTCAGCCCTTAACAAATTGAGAATACTGCTTCAGCACCAATAGAAATGGCCAGCAAGTCAGGGAAAGGCACGCAGGGTCTCTCATTTAGCACTCCAGCTTTGGGTAGGAGGGAAACAATGGAGAGAAGTCTGCAAACCAGGAGGTCCTCCAGATAGAACGAAGTGGAACCACATCACTGAGGCCTGCAGTGCCACCATTGCCTCCCCCACGACCTGGCTCCAGTGCCCAAAGAAGCTTCCTGACCTGTGAACAATGGTCAAGGTTAGTGAATGCATCTTCAAACGCAATCTCTTACCAACTACGCCACTAGCCTTACACATTCCTCAAAGTACGAACCCCATCCCAATCCCTCACGTACCAATAAGCTGTACCAAACACGAGGCACATCTCCCATTTTGAGCTTCACCTCACCCACTTGGAGGAATCGGTGCTGGCCATTCTAGACAGCGGCATGGCTGATCCCTTTGCCAGTGGCGAGGCTGAATGGATACAAGATGCTGGTATCCTAATATGTTATAACAACAGAAATTGCTGGAAAAACTCAGCAGGTCGGGCAACATCCGTGGAGAGAAATTTGAGTTGACGTTTCGGGTCGAAACCCTTCTTCAAAACAGGAAAGAAAAGAAAATAGATGAAAGGCAGGGCTGCGATCGAACAAAAGAAGTAATAGAGACAATAAAAGGTATTCGAAACCAGACGAGATGGTAATAGGCCAGTGGAGACAAAAGGCAGCTGTGATTAGGTGTGAAGTGTGCTGGAAGGACAGGAGACAGCTGCCAGGTGGGAGAGAGTAACAAAAGGAAAGGGGGGGGTGGGTGGAAAGGAAGACCCAAAAACAAAGGGGTGGAAAAAATTATAAGTAAAAATGTAATAGGGGCCGAGGTTATGATCTGAAATTGTTGAACTCGATATTTAGTCCGAAAGGCTGCAAAGTGTCTAATCGGAAGATGAGGTGCTGTTCCTCGAGTTTATGTTGAGCTTCCGTGGAACAATACAAGAGGCCAAGGACGGTGAGGTCTGAGTGGGAATAGAGTGGTGAATTAAAATGACAGGCGACAGGAAGATCGGGGTTAACCTTATGGACTGAAAAGAGGTGTTCCGCAAAGCGGTCACACAATCTGCGTTTGGTCTCCCCAATGTAGAGGGTTGTAGAGGATATCCTAATATGTTAGGCCCATTCTCGCATGTACCACTTCCTTTGTCGCCCTCCCCTCACCGCAACTGCAGACTCGTGTCTTCCTCATTTCACACACCATCGAAATACAGCTAGTGGTTGAACAAAAAGAGGGAGAGGAGATGAAGAAGAAGGAGAAACACAATCACTCGATTTCACAATCGCAGGGACCAGTTTGTCAAGGTAGAACAGCAAAGAGATTTGCAGTCTCCCTCACTGAAATGCAGCAGCCTTCCATCAGCCATGCTGCAGCCACTGCTGTAGCGCTGCATGACATCAGTATGATAGGCAAAGACACACAAAAGGCAATTACTAAGGAAATGCATAAGGGTGATTAGTTCACTACTTGATGTATATTGGAAGGATAGATGTATAAATTTGGATTTGAAAGGTTCCTTTGTGGTGGCTTTTAGTTCACCGTTGTGGCCAGGAGGATTCTGTGATGGTCAATAACAGGCGGAAGATAAAGTGGGAATAATGCTCAAAGAGGAATTTGGGTTACGGTCACTGGTACCACAGTCGGATGATTCCATCCCAGGCATCACAGCCACAAAAGGACTATCAAGTTTGGATTTTTGCTTCTGCATTCTCCTCGACATTTTGATCCTCTTCTACATCCTTCGATTCTGTGTCTTCCTGTTCTGCATCTTTCACTTCTAATTTTCCTCGACCATCTACGAGCAGAGGATGTCATTAAGAAGTAAATGTGGAAAGTGCTAAAAATACTCAGCAGGACAGGCAGCATCTCGGCCTGTGAGGTGAACACTGCTTTTCTCTCCACGGATGCTGCCTGGCCTCCTGAGCATTTCCATTATTTGATGTCTTCTCAGAGGCATTCGTTTACCATCCTCGACCTTGCACTCTCTGCACTCTTCAAAATACTTCATACATGTTTTGCACCACGCCACTACTTCAATAGCCTAAAACAATCCAGTACAAAAGCTTAAATGCTAACTGAGCTGAAAGATGTGTGCTTCCCTTTAAGAAATGCTGACAGCGCCTCTGTACATACAGACAGCCATGATTATGTCACCTACAGACGGCCATGTTTGTGTCACCTGCAGATGACTATATTTGTGCCACATAAAGGCGGCCATGTTTCTGTCACCAACAGACGGCCATGATTGTGTCACCAACAGACGGCTATGTTTATATCACCTAAAGACTGCCATGTTTTTGTGGAGTGCTGTTGTATATATTTGTATGTCAAAACATTACTTATTTTATTTGAAGATATCATCATTTTTATATAGCTTTCCATGTAATTACTTTAATTTAATGGTTTAATGAAATGCTTTAATAAATACATAAATACAAATTATATTTTCAGACTCGTTTTTGTAAGTTCCTTTCAAAGCTTTCCATTTTTAAGTTGAGAAAAAAACTTAGAAGTTTTACGCACCCAAAGAAATTCATTGCTCAGTGCTGGGATCGAACCCTCGACCCTGGCATTGTTACAAACTGAACTGACGACCCTTTTAATTTAGGTTACTTCTGCCTGATGTAATTTATTTTTGCAGCCTTGTATTTCACTTTCTATACATTGTCTGCAGCTGTCAATGACACGCAGTCCCCTCCCGGGAACAGTCAAGGAACTTCCTGCACTTATCTCTCCGCACACAGTCTGAAGATGTAAATCACTTTCTCTCCCGGGAAATGCCAGTGAACTTCCTGCACTGATCTCTCCGCACACAATCTGAAGCTGTCAATCACTTTCTCTCCTGAGACCTGTCAGTGAACTTCCTGCACTGATCTCTCCGCACACAGTCTGCAGCTTTCAATCACACTCTCTCCTCCACAGGAGCTTCCTGCCAATCTCCTTCATCTAACCGAATCAAAATATCCTGCTATTCCTTTCTCCCTCATGTGCTTATCTCGCTTCGCCTTTAATGCATCTGTGCTATTCACATAACCTAGTCATTGTGGTTGATTATTCCACATGTAACCATTCCTTTGGTAAATAAATGTCTCCTTAATTCCCTACTGGATTCATTAAAGACTATCTTCCATCTATGGTCCCTAGCTCTGGTCTCTCCCGCAAGAGGTGACACCTTTTCTACATGTTCCCTTTCAAGCCCTTTCATAATCTTAAAGACCTCTATCAGTTCACCACTCAGCCTTCTCAAGAGAATATGCGGTTCTGGATTTAGTTTTAGTGATTGAAGCTGGGCAGGTGGAAGGAGTATCAGTGGGACAGCATTTTGAATGTAGAGCTGATAATACATTCAGATGTAGAGTAGTTATGGACACAGACACAAATTGGCCAGTGGAAACAGTTCTCGATTGGGGATTGTTATGTTCATTAATAAGTAGTCTTTCTTATTATGAACACAGCTAGCTTCTAGCTAGTCATTTATTCAGTACACGTTCTCTAGGTACAGTATCTGTAGAGATGCAGCATGTGTGTGCCTGTGTGCAGGCTGCCTTCTTGACTGTTGCCTTGTGGGTAGCCTAGTGCCTCATGGGTAATGTAGTCTTAATATCTATACAGCTGGGTAGAGTAGTCTTATATACATACAGCTATATACAGCTCTACGGCTCCACCTAGTGTCCACTCTAGAATGACACGCTATTGATCACTACATCCCCCTTTCTTTGAGGTTTAACAAAATCAATATCAATCAACTTTCAAGAAAACAATAAAGTATCAGTAACACTTTTGTTAGTGCTCTATAAACATAAAGATTTTCAAAACAGTCAATACATTTACAAAGCTTTACATTGTACTCAAAGATTAAGTCTATCAGGCTTTTTTACTTCACGTGTGGATCTTCTCAGCACAGGTAAGTCTGATTTGTCTTCATGAGATTGTTCTGGCGGTGAATGACAAGATGCAGTTGCGGCATTGTCATCAATCTGCTCTTGTATAGATCTAGGTCTCCTTGCGATCTTTGCTTGGAGAGGGTTTCAGTGTTTCCTTCACTGTTCATGCCATAACTCTCAATGTAGTCAATGCACTCTCGAAAAACTGCTGGCAGCTGGATCCCATCATACAGCATAGTCCTCTCAGCAGCCTCGGCTAATGGAACACCAAAGATTGGCCTGAGGGAAGAAGGAGTATCCACCGGAACTATTTCCTGCTCTGGTGCAGGCTTCTTTTTTTTCTTTTTCTCTTTCCACTGCTTAACAACATCTGCTGCGGTTATATCTTTGGACTTTTTCTCCTTGTGTTTTTTCTCTTTGTGCTTAAAGTCTTTTTCTTTCTTCTTGGAGAAACTAGGCTTTTTGAAGACATGGCTACCCTTTGGCCTTTTCATCCTTGATGGGCTCTCTGCTTCATCACCTGAGTCACCTGGTCTGCTTATGGCACAGTTTATATGGTAGACTCTCTTGACCAGTTCTATGTCTTCACAGGCTTTGTCACCTAGTATCGAATCAAGTCTTTCAGCCACAACAGAATACATGAGATGATGCACTTTGTCTTTGACTGTCACTTTAATTCTGCATACACCTAAGCTATCTATTTTCTGTCCATTATAGCTCTTCAGTAGTACTGACTTTTTCTGTATTTTGAGCTTTTCATTCATATTTTACATGTCACTCATACTGATTAAGTTTGCTTTTGCCCCTGGATCCAGTTTCAATGTAACTAATGCTCCATTTACCTGCAGTGGGATCATCCATTTGTCCACTTTTACTGCATTGACTTTATGTTCAGCATTGTCCATTTCTGAGGGCTGCACATTTTCTGTATTTTTTTGATATCGTCACACGACACCTTTCCTACAAAAAATGTCTCACTAAATCAGTGTCATCAATCACATTAACTTGTTGCCCTTTCGTTGTTTTTACTTTTGAAAAGCATTGTTTGGCAAAGTGATTCTTTCCATTACACTTTGTGCACATTTTTCCAAACGCTGGGCATTGTCTAAACTGGTGTTTGTAACCACAGCGTTTACAATTAAAAATGTCATCCTCCGATTGCTTTTCATTTCTCTTCTGCCCACGTTTCTTCCCCTTGTAGGACACAGCACCGACAGCAGCATTATCACTCATTACAATCGCATCATTATTAATTTCACTGAAAGTCTTCGCATGCTTTCGAGCTAGCTCGCTGGCTTGGCATATTTTCACCGCATTTTCCAAATTTAGTTCGGTTTCTCTCAACAGACGTTTCCTGACTTTTTTATCATGAATACCAAACACAATCCGGTCACGAATCATGGATGCTTTGAGCTCAGAGAAATTACATGTCTGTGCTTTCAGTTTCAGGTCAGTTATAAAGCTATCAAAACTCATTTTGTTGCTGTGTCCGAGAACGGCAGATGTATCTTTCATACGTCTCATTCTTTTTGGGAGAGCAATGTGCATCTAATTTTTTTAGCACATCTTCTAATTTTTCTCTGTTCTCCGCTGGATTAAATACAAATGTATTAAATACCTCTATCACCTGTGGGCCTGCAAGCATAAGCAGCAACGCTATCTTCCTTGCATCTGGCTTCGTACCGAATCTGATGGCTGCAATGTAGAGTTCGAATTGTTGTCTAAAAATCCACCAATTGTAGTCGACATTTCCCTCGAGATTCAAATGCTCTGGTGGCTTCAAATTCTCCATGTCGCTTTTCACAATTTTCAGCAGATCTTCACCACCCTGGTACATTTTTATGTTCATTAATAAATAGACATTCTTATTATGAACACAGCTAGCTTCTAGCTAGTCATTTATTCAGTACACATTCTCTAGGTACAGTATCTGTAGAGATGCAGCATGTGTGCGCCTGTGTGCAGGCTGCCATCTTGACTGTTGCCTTGTGGGTAGCCTAGTGCCTCATGGGTAATGTAGTCTTAGTATCTATACAGCTGGGTAGTGTAGTCTTATATACATACAGCTATATACAGCTCTACGGCTCCACCTAGCGTCCACTATAGAATGACATGCTATTGATCACTACAGGGATTGGCCAATTTTACTGAGCTGAGGTGAGATTTAGCGGAAGTGGACTTGAAATAAATCAGCATCATCGCAGTGGGGACATTCAAGGAGGAGACAATGCGTTTCCAGAGCAATTATATACCCACAACAAATAGGGCAGGACTGGATATCAAGGGGCATACAGGAGATGTTAAGGCAAAAAGTGAAGCATATGTCAGGTTCTGATAGCTAAATATTGCAAGAAGCATAGAGAAGTATAGAAATTTCAGCGGTGGAAATAAAAAAGGAAATTAGGAAATCAAAGAGAGGGCATGCAAAATGTATGTAACTTAAATCAAGTAAACCCAAAATGTGTTTTAATAAATAAATAGTAAGAGAATAACAATGGAAAGTATACGGCCAAGAGAGACCCCGAGATCAAGGAGTCGCTGGAAATGAAGCCGTAAGCCACCCACAACCGATCAGCTGTCCTTTCAGACTGCTGGCTACAATCTACTGAAATATGTCAAGTCAACAATATTGGTCTCACTTCACCATATTCGGTTGGAAAGTCCTAATTTTACTTTTTTGAGTCACTTCCCCTGCCGTCCCAGTCTTTATTTCTTTTGTTACACTTTTCTGCTGGTGTTGCAAGTTCGAGGCAATTCCATCCATGCTTTTATTTTCTTTCAAATAAATGATGCAAAGCACAGATTTAGTGTGAGGCCGAAATAACTCAGTTGGGAGAACGGTAGACTGAAAATTTAAATGGTCCATGTTTCACTCCAAAGTTTCAGCAGTTTTGAATTATTTCCTGTCTCGTTGGTCTGATTCTCGAACTGAACGATTTACAGTGAAGTTCTTTATCCGGCACTGAATTGTTAGTTTTGAATAGAGAGTCGTTAAGGATGGTAAATAACTTCATAATCTGTATTTAGCTTTTATTTCTCTGTCTCTTTCTGCCCTTTTCTGTGGGTTTTGTGTCTCTCGATGCCGGGTGAACATTTAATATGATGATTTTGTCCTAAACTGATGCCTTTTGCACATCTCGGGGTGGTCAGAAACGCTCTGTCTGTTTGTTAATGCTTGTGACCATTAACAGAACAGGCCGTGAGTTAATCGTTTATCAGCAAACCAAAGAAAGACAAATAAACATAAAGATGTGTTACTCCACCCAGTGCAAAGGTGCAATGGATATAATTCAAAATAATTTCCCTTGACATTGTGTGTGGATTTTTGTAAAGGCTTTATTTGCACCACCTCCAACCAACTGAGCTGACGAACGCAGTATCTCACCTCGAGTGGGCGGTCTATGACTGAGTGACAGTTATGGTACAAACAATGAACACATCGATTAAACAATGCACCGATATCAAATAATAATTGCTAAATAAAAACTGTGTAACGCGAAAATAACAGAATAAAAAAGCTCTTTATCCTGAAAAACATTTGAGTTTCCCATCCTTCAAACTCTTGATATAAACACCGGATCTGACATGTGCGAAGTCTCTATGAGTCCGTGTGATTTACGATCATGCAGCCTTCTGAGCTGGAGTCAGAAACTCTACCGCTGCGCCAAAGTGAATGGATTGGAGTCATTCCCATACACAGCAAGCTTGCGTGCGGATCCCCACCCGGGCTCGCAGAGAGCAGGAGGCAGAATCAGCAGCAGCCAAACAGTCTCAATAACAGTGCAGGATCTGTGCTCTCTAATCCAGCCCCTGCGGGCTGGGAGCTGCTGAGACAGCTCTTTATTGAATGTGTCCGATCCTGGTGTAGCTCACACACAATCTCAAAATTCATACCCCTGACAAAGTCATTTCTTTAATCCTTGTTTAATATAGAAGCATAGAAACATAGAAGATAGGAGCAGGAATAGGCCATTCGTCCCCTCGAGCCTGCTCCGCCATTCAATGCGATCATGGCTGATCATCAAAATTCAGTACCCTGTCCCCGCATTCTCCACATACCCCTTGATCTCTTTATCCTTAAGAAATATATTCAACTTCTGCTTGAATATATTTAATGAATTGACCTCTACTGCCTTCTGTGGTAGAGAATTCCACAGGTTCACACTCTGGGTGAAGAAATCTCTCCTCATTTCTGCCCTAAATGTCTTACCCTTATCCTTAGACTTTGACCCCTTTTTCTGGACTCCCCGACCATCGAGATCATCTTTCCTGCATCTGGTCTGTCCAGTCCTGTCAGAATTTTATAAGTTCCAATGAGATCCCCTTTCATTCTTCTAAACTCCAGCGAGAATAAGCCCAGACGACCCAATCTCTCCTCATACGTCATTCCTGCCATCCTAGGTATCAGCCTGGTGAATGTTCGCTGAACTCCTTCCATGGCAAGAACATCCTTCCTCAGATAAGGCGACCAAAACTGCACACAATACTCAAGGTGCGGTCTCACCAAGTCCCTGTACAACTGCAGCAAGGCATCCTTGTTCCTGTACTCAAACCCTCACGCTACGAAGGCCAACATACCATTTGCCTACTTAACCGCCTGCTGCACCTGCATGATTACCTTCAGCGACTGGTGAACAATGACACCCAGGACTCGTTGCATTTCCCCTTCTTCCAATCTATTGCCATTCAAATGATAATCTGCCTTCCTCTTTTTGCCACCAAAGTGGAGAACCTCGCATTTATCCACGTTATATTGCATCTGCCATGCTTCTGACCAATCACCCAACCTGTCCAAATCATCCTGGAGTTTCTCAGCATCCTCCTCAAAGCACACACGCCCACCCAGCTTTGTGTCGTCTGCAAAATTGGAGATATTACATCTACTTCCCTTGTCTAGATCATTAATATATATTGTGAATAGCTGGGGTCCAAGGACCGATCCCTGCGGTACCCCACAAGTTACTGCCTGCCACTGGGAAAAGGACCCGTTTATTCCAATACTTTGCTTTCTGTCTGCCAACCAGTTCTCTATCAGAGCCAATACCTTGCCCGCAATCCCCTGTGTCTTAACTTTACATGCTAATCTCTTACGCGGGACCTTATCAAAAGCCTTCCCGAAGTCCAAAGACACCACATCCACTG